>NW_019396090.1:441076-472948 GCF_000591075.1 Eurytemora carolleeae | reverse complement strand
TGTAATATCTGAATGATTTGTTTGAAATTAAATTGATTTTTACGGTCTAAGTCGTATGTTGCAATTTTCTGAATTTGTATGGCCGCTAAGTTATTCGGTATGAGACGTCTTTAACAATTTTCTCCTTACAGACTCAACAGATAGAAATAAGATTAGTAGCGATCAAAAGCGCTTTTTTATCGCACTAAGCCTATACCCCCTTTCTTTTTCGCGAACACTCCCTTTAAATTTAATTTAAATTACAAATAAATCAAGCCAATTTCTGCTTTTGTATATATTTTTCTTTTTAATGTTCAGGTTAGATTTAGTTCTCAAAGTGAATTAACCAATATTTATTCAAGTAAAAACATTAAATTATCCAATTTGATGAATCCTATAAACCTGATATTTAAGTAGTGTACAGATAAGATATTCTTTCGAATAAAATATTTTCTCAAGTTTTTCAAAATCCTAATAATAAAAAAATAAGTGTGTACTGCAGTAACCCAAACTAATTAATTAAGTATTGTTTCGTTTAATCAGAAATCCGCAACTTTATTAAGACAAAATTCATGGTCCCGTTGTAAATTGGACATTTCAAGTAACCCTCCGTTTAAAGAGGAGATATACCCGATTTACAATTGTACATGGTACATTTCAAACTTTTATCTGATCAGTGGAAGACGACATCGTTTTTCTGAAAGTATTTAATTCTAATAACTCCTACATTATTTTCCGTCAGTAGAAATCAGACAATCGTAAATCGGACATGCCACTCTATAAATGGAATTACGTCACAGACCTATTCAGGAATTTACTTTATTTAGGAGGATTTATCTAAAAATAAAATATAAATATAAATGTTTATTTTCTAGGTAGCGGACATCATTCAGAAAAGATGGAAACCCGGTAAATCATTTTCGATAAATTTAGAAAAATAAAAAATAAAATCATGATTTTACCGATTTGACACGTGATCTATTTCAGATCTGACACGTGATCAATTTAACGATTTGACATTTGATCTATTTCAGATCTGACAATGAGTGAGGAATGGAATAAAGTTCTTGGGAAAATATATTCTCTTGAACAGAAGATTCAAGCCTTGACCACCACAAACTATCAATCTAGTCCAGGAACTGACTGCAAACTATCAACCTAATCCAGGAACTGACAGCAAACTATCAACCTAATCCAGGAACTGACAGCAAACTATCAACCTAATCTAGGAACTGACAGCAAACTATCAACTTAATCCAGAAACTGACCGTAAACTATCAACCCAATCCAGAAACTAATCTAAGTCAATTTGTTGGTCTGAAGTTAATTCCCAATTAACTTTTCTATAATGTTCAGAGATGGTTAATATCAAGGGAAGAAATCCTTAAATAACTGTATGTTGACACGAGTTGTGAGAACTAGTTTTACGAGAATTTTTTATTTTGTCAATAACAAAGATATGAAAAATCCTGACTCACAATGGTGAATTCGTCTTATGGCAAAGTGCCGATTTAACATATTTTAAGAAATTGAAACAATACAATACTCAACTTATTTTATTTATAAATCTAATATTTAAAGATATTTGTTTCCATTTATTCTTTTTGTTTCGTATTTACCTAAATCAGAATAAAACTTAACAAATATATTTAATTGTCTTTGTTAGAAGTTTTCCCCCAGAAACGGGGGAAAAGTTGTAAAATTTTAAGTTCCCCTTCCAAATTTAGAGACACATCTTCATTAAAACTGAAATGCTTCAACGACAAGTGGAGATTTACATATGAATCAGTGTTAATAATATCTTCTCAACTCCGAAATAAAAACCTTTAATTTGTTATATCATATTTATTCTAATGACAAAATTGAAGTCAAAATATATGGATAGAAATATACACTTTTACCACATTCAATGACGTAAGGATAATTATCAAAAAAAAAAACAGTTTCATTAAACAATAATTCTGGTTTTAATAGTTTCGTTTAAACGCCTGTTGTAAACTGATCTAGAAATAAACGGCAGTATTTTGAAAGTAGATAAGACGATTATTTTTTTGAATTTATTTTTCTTGTTTTTTGTTTCTTTGTCTTTTGTTCCTCTATCTTCTATGGTAGTCTCTATCCGCTTTCTCACCTTTCTTATATTTCTCAGAATACGACTAAACAAATTATTTTTTTAAATAATATATGATTAGAGCAAAAAAAAAAAAAAAGGGTCAAAAACGCCGTTTTCAGGGATTAAATATCTAATCAATCAATAGGATTAGAAAAAAAAATCTTGTAGACATTGTAAAATTTTATGCTTAGAGTAACGTCATCTATGTGTGATTATATTTACTTCTATATTGCATAATATTTACTTCTATATTGCATAATATTGAAAATAAATAAATATTTTGCTGAATGTCCCTGATAAATATTAATTTATTATTTACCTTACTGTCGTATTTCTCACTTCTCTTCTCCGCTCTAAAATAAACGTTTTGTTAAAAAATAAATAAAAACTTCTGAAACACTAGTCAGTGATTAGACAGATCCACTACAAATTATTCAGATTATTAAAATTGTTCAGATACGGGGTGTCCCATGAAACATGACAGCTGGTGAATAGTTTTTAATTTGAATTTTTGTTAAAAAATCTTTTACTCAAATATATTGTACGTTGAAATAAATTGATAACTCCCATACAATATTTGTTATTCTTCTCTTTGGTATCATCAAACAACTTAACAATTATTGGAAAAAGACATTTTATTTATAACATTCCCAAATTGTCATGTTTCATGGGACACCCTGTATAATCAATTGGCTCAATACTTAATTCGTTGGCTGAAATAGTACCTTGATCTATCACTGAACCTCTCACGAGATCTGGACCTGTGCTTCCTGAAATAAATTTCATAAAAAAATCAAGTTGATTTAAAAAAAACTTCAGTGCTGTGAGAACTAGAAAACTCTGGAATAGGAATTTATAGCTAAATACAGTGAAACCCTTAATAACGAATACATCGGAAGAATTTATCAAATGTCGTCTTGACAATTTTTCAATGAGTTTTATACTATATTACGTAAATTTCAGTATTTGCGAAAATAAATAAATAGCCATGAATATGCGGGAACAGTTTTGAAGAGTTCCATATAATCACTGTAGTTAATGATCATGAGACGGGGCAATTGAGCAGTGTAAACAGACACATTAAATAAGTTACTGTTAAAACTATTTTCTTTGTAAATACATCAAATAAACTTTATTAGTACTTCAATGTCGTCATCCTATTCCTCAATTTTCTGGTTCTCACTGTATTATTGGGTAGACTTGAACCTTTGTGCCCAGTACTAAGGATTTACAATATTTTAACACCCTGTATCCGTAAAATATTCTGAATGCGGATCCACGGATCCGAATCTAATTAGCAAAAAATCTACCAAACTACACATGACTGCTTGTTCTCAAAACACAAATAAGAACAATAAAAGTTAACCACCAATTAACTAAATTAACTATTAGCATAACCACCGGTTTACAAAATTAACCATTAACATAACCACCGATTTACAAATTAACCATTAACGTTATACCGATTTTCAAAATTAATCATTAACATAACCACCGGATTAGCTAGTTTCAGAGAAAACCCGGGAAAAAGAGATAACATTTTAAAATCATCGCCTTAGAGAAAGTTTTAAAATTTTCATTTTTTCATCTGGATCCAGGTTAAAATGGATCTTAGGCCCTGTTGAACGTTGGTTTCCCAACGTACCTGGATTTGTGAATGGGGGAAGACGACCAATCTCTTCTCCCTCCTTTACGCTTGAGCCTATCTCTTCTATCTGAACTGGTGGATCTCTCCTAAAAGAAATTCTAATTAATAAAAAGTTAATCCTATCTACTAGAAAACGACTTTTAGTATTTATTAAAACGACTTTTAGTATTTATTAGTTACATTTGGGTAAACGTTTGTTCTTCTTCTTCTTTTTCCGATCTAAACTTTTACTTCTGCTTCTGCTTCTGCTTCTATCGTCATCCTTCCTGCTCTAAAATTGTAGAAAAGCATTATGTACTGCACAATGTATTAACGGTTGAGTGGTCAGCATCTACATAAATACAGTGTCTGTTACTGAAATGATGATAACAATCAAATTAAAGTTGCTGATAGTTTATTGGTAAATAAACCGACCGCTCTCTATTATGTAGCATTTCAGTACCCATTTTCTTCTTATTTTATGCTTTGGCCTTTTTGCTTTAGTTATTTATTGGTGGCACATTTCCTGAACTTTAATAGTTTTCGTGGCAGATTTTTTTGCCAGGGTATAACTTGCGGAATTTTTCATGTGTTAACATAATTTTATGGCATGTTAATAGATTTTGTCGCAGATGATTTTATGCATTTAGAAACTGTTTGTGGCATATCTTATGAGCTATTATGGCATGTGTGGCAGATTCATTTACCAAGAAATATTTTGTGACAATTTTTAAGTACAAGTTTTGTGTGGCATATTTTATGCTTTTAATTACTATTGGTGACATATATTATGCATTTAAGGCAAATTTTAAGCGTAAAGATTAAAATCATTTGGGGCGATTATTTATGATAAGTTTTTTTTTGTGTGGCCAACTTATCATATTTTTTACCCTCTTTTTGATGTAAAAAAAGAGTTTTTGTGGCATATCTTCTCAGCTTTGTTTTGTTTGGTATATTTTATTCTTTTAATTATGTTTGCATATGTGGCAGATTTTATTTATGTTTATAATGTAGATTTTCTGTAGCAAGACATAATATGTGGCATAATTTATTCTTTTAATTACTATTTATGGCTGATTTAATGCATTTAAATACTGTTTGTGGCACATTTCTGAGTTTTGAAGGCATGTGTGGCAGATTTTGTATGACTAAGACATAATTTGTGGTATTATTTTTTCCTTTTAATTACTGTTTGTGGCAGATTTTGTATGTCTGGGTGTGGATATAGTTCGTGGAACTATTTTGTGGCATAATTTAAGCTTATAGATAATTTTAGTGGCAGATTTATGCATTTAAATACTTTTTTTGGGCATATTCTCTGAACTGTGATGTAAAGTGTGGCAGATTTTATGTGGCATGACAAAATTTGTGGCATATTTTATGCATTTATATACTGTTAGTGGCATATTTTATGCATTTATATACTGTTAGTGGCATATTTTATTCATTTTGATAAATTTTAATAGTTAAGATATGATTTGTGGCTGTTATTAAGGCATTAAAAAGTTTTTTTTGGCATATTTGTTATTTTTGACCCTGTTTTGAGGTGTAAAGGGTGTACAATGTGCACTCAAATTGATCACGCACCATATTCATTAGTTCAAAGGCTTGAATTTAATATTTCAAATATATTTTACTCGTTGCTGTTTTTCCATCTGCCTAGCTCTAAAAGTTCTTTGTGTAATTGCTACAACTTGAATAAATGCTAGATTAAAAAGTACCGGGCTAGAACCCCCTCCCCTTTACATGCTACTTCAATGATAACATTCACAAATATTTTTAAAAATATTACTGAAAAAAATTCATTTCATTGAAAAGAGGGGGGGGGGATTTTTCAATAAAATATATTTCCTTGCTTAAACCTCTAGAAGCCAGTACAACCTGTCTGTGTGGGGAGGAGGGTTGGCTGGCTGGACTATTCAGAGCTGTTGATGTAACCGTTAATACTTTTCTCGCCTCCTTCTTCTTCTCGTCCTGGACCATCTTCAGCTTATCTACAATCTTCTCCAGCTCCTCCTGGTTCACCTGGACAATAATACAGTAAATAGAAATATTTAGCTTATCCACAACCTTCTCCAGCTCCTCCTGGACAATAATACAGTAAATACAATATTCAGCTTATCCACAACCTTCTCCAGCTCCTCCTGAACAATAATACAGTAAATAAAAATATTCAGCTTATCCACAACCTTCTCCAGCTCCTCCTGGACAATAATACAGTAAATAAAAATATTCAGCTTATCCACAACCTTCTCCAGGTTCTCAAGATAACAATTCTTTTAAAATTTAATAAAAACTTCAAAAAAAACCTTCTTCCTCTGATAGAGACAGATCATCCTGTAACAGCAGTCTCGAATATCGTCTTCCTCGACTCCCAGCAGCTCGTACCAAGACGGTTTTCTAAACAAAAAAATATTTTTCTTCAGTAGTGATCAGAGCCTGCGATTTAAAAGCTTCGGATCGGGCCGTCATTTCTGAAACCCAGCTTTAAGACTCAATCTCAGACCAACTCGGAGACAGCTTGTATCACGTGATTGACAGCTTCGAGATCTTAGACTCGACTTACTTTCTGTTTGAAAGCTTGAAATCTAAAATTGAAATCCAAAGCCGTCTTCATTGTATTGATATATGCGACGACGAATTAAGGCACATTTAAAAATTACAAAATACCTTGCGACATCATATTAAAAAGAAAGAAAGAACATGGTGAACGACTATCATTCCACTGTTTTCTTGATGCCACTTTTTTAATNTTTCAATTATTAAATATAAAACATATAAAATAGATATGAAGTAATCTTTATACAAACTTTGCTTGTTTGTTTGTATCCAATTAACGTCAAAACGGCTGCACCGAATCGGGCCCAAATTTTTTGCGAGACTTCACATGTCCCAAAAAAGGTTGATAGATGATAAAAATTTCAAAAATTTGCGGCCAACCAAATTTGTATTATATATAAAAAACCGATTTTTAAAAATATTTTTTTATCTTTGTTTCAGAATGTTTACGAAGAGATAAGTTCACAATTAATAGAAGATGGGCACCGCCTAGTCTAAACTATATGCGTTTGGTTACGACCATTTGGGGGGCTAAGCGCTACGACTGGGACGGGCAGGAGAACCGACCCCAAGCAGTAAGATCTCCTTTTTAAAATTAATTTGAACATAATGAAAATTTTGATTTTGTTCAAATGCTCTAGTGTTTAAATGGACTAAAAACCGGTTAGTCCAGTTGAACGTAATTGTTCAATCTGATATTAATCCAATTGATATAGCATCGTATCTGTATTTGTTATCAAACGGAACTGGGACAGTAAGCGTAATTTCAAGTGAATCTCCATGCAAAATATGGCAATGGCCGATTTAAAACAGTACCCTTGGAAACTTTTTCTGATCAGGTATGAATTATAAATAATGTTTTTGTTTCTTTAAACTGTTTATTCTCATTTGCAGTTTCTCTGCAAAAGTTACTTGCGCATTTGATGCCTATGTGAAGCAATGAAAAACTCGCAGAAATAAAAACTTTTCGAGTCGAAAAAAAACGAAGGTATTTTCCACATCTTTGATCATACTAAGGTTTGTCAAGGGTACCGTTGTAAATCGGGCATAGCCATCTACGTATGAAGGGTCACTTGAATTTAGGCTTACAGTCCCTTTAATATAGTTTACCTGACGAAACAATCGGTCCTGAGGGAATCATTCATAAAGTTCCAGGACATCTGTATAAACTTGTGATCCTTCTCATAACTAACAAGTATTGATACTTCAAACCCTCATATTTTTAACATTAATGTTCATGAAACAGTTTTAAAAATAGAAATCTAATTCAATACCAAAATATAAATATACCAAAACACAAAATTTAATAGTTGATAAATAAGAGATGCGCAATACCTTTCTGATATCTAAATGTTAACACAAGTTTAACAAAAAAATAAAGAAAACAAGATTATTAAAAAAAATTAGTTTTCGTAAAACTAGAAGAATTTTTTTTGACCGGGATCCGGATCCACTTTTTTCCAGAACGGATCCAGAACCAGGAAAAGAAGATTGAATTAGACTAAATCTTATACTTTCCGAAATTAAACTCAAAATGTCCACATTCTGCACCGATATTTCTTGTTGCCTTTTAACCTCTTAACCTATTTGTAGGGGTCATGATTAAGACATTTAAAAATCAATTTTTTATGCATCGAATTTTTCAAAACCTTTTTTAATCTAAAAGTTAACAATTTAAAAACGAAGAATTGTAAAAATTAAATATTAACATATATGAATAAAAATTTGGTGGATACGTATAGATTGCGTACTGCGTAGAACAGTGTGTGCTGTGTAGTATGTACACCATTTTTTTACCAGATTTGAATACGCTTACGCTTTAGATAAACGCCGTTAACAGAAATGGAACTAACACTACAGATGAAAACAAAACATTTGTCCAGGTCATATTAAAATCACGAAATCGAAAACGAAAAAAAAATGTTTAGTGACAACATCTGGGATAAGATTAATTCCAACCCAGCCTTTATACACCGCAAAATCTTTTTGTGTGGGAACTTAGGAAATAAAGATGCAAAATCTTAGTGTGGTAAACAGGGAAGGAAAAAGAGGAAACGAACGGTAGGGTATGGAAGGGAAAGGTAGGGTAGAGAAGGAAAAGGTAGAGCATGGAAGGGAAAGGTAGAGTATGGAAGGGAAAGGTAGGGTAGAGAAGGAAAAGGTAGAGTATGGAAGGGAAAGGTAGGGTAGGGAAGGATAAGGTAGAGTATGGAAGGGAAAGGTAGGGTAGGAAAGGATAAGGTAGAGTATGGAAGGGAAAGGTAGGGTAGGAAAGGGAAAGGAAGAGTATGGAATGGAAAGTTAGGGTAGGAAGGGAAAGGTAGAGTAGAGAAGGGAAAGGTAGAGTAGAGAAGGGAAAGGTAAAGTAGGGAAGGGAAAGGTAGAGTAGGGAAGGGAAAGGTAGAGTAGGGAAGGGAAAGGTAGAATAGGGAAGGATAAGGTAGAGTATGGAAGGGAAAGGTAGGGTAGGGAAGGGAAAGGTTGAGTATGGAAGGGAAAGGTAGGGTAAGGGAAGGGAAAAGTACGGAACGGGATGGGAAAGAAGGTAAGGGGATGGCCCAGGGAAGATAGCGAGGGAAAGTATGGAAAAGGGATGGCAGGGAAGGAAGCGAAGGTAAGGAAGAGAAGGGGTAGGTATGAAAGGTAAGATAGGGAACGGAAGGCTGTGACAAAGTAAGGAAGGAAAGGGCAGGTAGAAAAGGGGTAAGTAGGAAATGAAAGGTAAGGAACGGAAAAAAGGTTGGAAGATAAAGTAGGGAAGGGAGGGAAAAGGTAGGGAAGGGAAGTAAGTGAAGAGAAAAATATGAAAGAAGAAGGTATGGAAAGCCGAAGGAGAGAATATGGAAAATGAAGGTAAGGAACGGAACGAGTGTAAGGTAGGAAAGGGAAAGTAAGGAAAGGGGGGGGGGAAATAAAGGGCAAAACCCTAAACCCTAAAACCAGGGAAGCATATTTATCACAAAAATAATTTTTAATGATTTAGGGAAAGCAAGACATAAAAAGTCAACTTTTATCTTTCTTTTTGATACATTTTCCCAAAAATTCGTTTATTTTCCCTAAAAATGATTAATTTCCCACAGCTCAGCGAATAAAACCCCCAAAAAAAGTTTAAAAACTCTTTTTTTCAAAATGAGAGTGAAGAAAAATGATTTTTCTAGATTATAAACACCACTGCCAAAAAACACCGAGTTTTTCAATTGAGAATAGATTACAATTTGTTGAATTTGGGGTAAAAAATAAAAAATGGGAGGGCGAATAAGTGAAAAACTATTATCTTTGTTGGTTCTTACTATCCTATCCCTTTAACGAAACTTAGTTTCAGCTTTCGCACCAACCACTGCACTGCAGAGGATGTTAGGTTGGTTCCCAATAAACCGAAACGGCTGAACCGAACCTAAATTTCATTTAGATCCTAACTCTAACATGACCCAACAAAAACAAAAAAGTCTGCAAGTTTCTAGCATTTTATATTCAAATTGTCCCGGAGGAAAAAAAAATGGCTAACGTTGAAGTAAGATGAACAAGCGAGAACTATTAATTGAAAGATGGTACAAAGAGCTCTGAGATAATATTACATAAATGTTTGTTTGTCTGTTTTTCTTAAATTGCACTGTCACAATCTTGAAAACGTATCTTTAGTAAATAAAACTTTTTTCAATTTCTGAAACTTAAATTCATTTTTAACTTGCAAATAAATTTGTCCAATAATAAACTAATGAACGTTTTAAAAGCGATCAAGAAAGCGTTAACAATGACGTCAAACGTACGTTTTTTTGTTATTGTTTTTCAGCGGTTTGTTTTCGTAAACAAAATACAATACTAAGAATTCGTCTAATTTGATGCAAATAAGATCCGGTTTCACTTTACAACCAAAAAAGTTGAATAAAAACACAATATGGCTTTAGTATAAATAGATATTTGGATGAATGTTAACTTTCAGGGTTGCTGACGTTTTGGGCTATTTTAAAAAATAAAATAGAAAAATTTCCTACGGAGAAAAATGGTCCAAGCTGAAAACTTTAGAATTGTTGATATTGAGATCAATGTTTGAAATTTTGCGCTCTCTAATTTTGAATAACCGGTTTTTTGATTTGTCTGTTCTTGTGGTGTCATATCAATTGGACTAATGATCGATTGAACCAACTTAATGTTTGGACTAAAGTTGAAAAGTACTATATAGTTGTTCTGAACAAATATTTGTTCAATTGAACTACAGGGTGTAAGAAACTATAGACTTATTTGTAATCAGATTTTCAAAATTTTAATTATGTACTTACAATTTTCGATTTAATGAGCCTAACTTTAGGCTTGTAGATCTAAAAGTGACAATTTTAAATTTATAAATTGAAGTTTCCCACTAGATTAAGTAAATTTGTTAAAAACAACTAAAAATAAAGATAATCTACGTTGGCACAATTTATAAGGTTCTACATTGTGTTGTATATTAGAGATAGTGTTCAAAAGTACTAAATAGTTCTTTATAATAAACTAGCTGAAGGGCCCGGCGTTGGCCGTAGAAAAAAAGATGTAAAATTTTTTTAAAATGTTGAAAAAAAAGGCAACATATATATATACGAATGTGTTGTTATATTATATACTAGCTGAAGGGCCCGGCGTTGCCCGTGGAATTTTTAAAAAAATTCGATTTTTTAACTAAAAAATATTCTTTAGCCTAAAACACCCCCCGGCCACCCCTGAGTGTTTACAAACAGTTTCAGTCCATTCGGTCCAGCCGTTTGGACGGCTATAGGCAACATATATAAATACGAATGTCTTGTTTTATTGTATAGATAATTGTTCGATTGAACTACAGGGTGTCTAAAAAAAGGGCTATAATAGTCTATAGACTTGTATGTAATCGGATTTTCAAGATTGAGACCATTTTTAATACCTACGTACAATTTTACAAATTTAGACCCTTTTCCCGTTTTTCTAAAGGGAGTGACCGGCTATGTAAGGTAGTTGAACTGAGTATGCAATGTTGTGGAAAACTTCTTTCGGATTAATTTTCTGGTTCTCATTATTCACGAAGATTTTCTGCAGATTTTCTAGAATTATTATTGAAAAGACGACATTTGAAGAATTTGAAGAAATCTGTGAATAAATTCAAAGAAAACAATAAATTCAATATAATAATGAAAACGAAATAATCGATTTTAGCATTGATTTATTGACAAATTTCTTTTGAGAAATATGTTCCTAACCATCTAATTAGATTACTGTATAAGTTTTACTTCATTTTTCGCTGTCGTTATTAAATAATTAAAAAAACTAATTCTGAAAACGTATCCCCCCCCCTCAAAGTAGGAGTTTTGAACTTCGAATATGATTTACATATCTTTAAAAAGTTAAATATGACTCAAATGAATCCGAAAGAAGTTTTCCACAACACTGCATACCCAGTTCAACTACCTTACATAGCCGGTCACTCCCTTTAATCATGTTCTTTCAATTATTAAATATAAAACATATAAAATAGATATGAAGTAATCTTTATACAAACTTTGCTTGTTTGTTTGTATCCAATTAACGTCAAAACGGCTGCACCGAATCGGGCCCAAATTTTTTGCGAGACTTCACATGTCCCAAAAAAGGTTGATAGATGATAAAAATTTCAAAAATTTGCGGCCAACCAAATTTGTATTATATATAAAAAACCGATTTTTAAAAATATTTTTTTATCTTTGTTTCAGAATGTTTACGAAGAGATAAGTTCACAATTAATAGAAGATGGGCACCGCCTAGTCTAAACTATATGCGTTTGGTTACGACCATTTGGGGGGCTAAGCGCTACGACTGGGACGGGCAGGAGAACCGACCCCAAGCAGTAAGATCTCCTTTTTAAAATTAATTTGAACATAATGAAAATTTTGATTTTGTTCAAATGCTCTAGTGTTTAAATGGACTAAAAACCGGTTAGTCCAGTTGAACGTAATTGTTCAATCTGATATTAATCCAATTGATATAGCATCGTATCTGTATTTGTTATTAAACGGAACTTGAATACATTAGGGATATCCAAATAGAGCGGAATACGCAAGAAATTAAGTGTCCACATTGGCTATTCAAATTGAGTGATCGGGATAAAGGTATCCAATTCAAAAGTTCCAAGTTCTGAAGTCAGAACCTTTGTTTTGTGAATTTCAGGATAAAGCATTGATCTCCGTCTTGTGCAGATCTACACGGGATAATTTATTACCCCATATCCTATGATGGTCATACCTTGCAGGAATAACTTGACCATTGAATTGAACCTCGAAATAAATGCGCATATTGGATATGCGCATATTGGATATCAAAATCAAGGAGTTCAAGATTAACAATATCTACACAAGTTCCGATATCCATAATGATAAAAATAAAAAGGAAAGGATTAATAAGACAAGTAAATGAGTAATAGATGCAAAAGTCGGAATGAGAGAAATATAACCCTGAACAAATGATTGATATTTCTTGAAAATTAAATTAAAATCTGTAGTTCCATTTCTGTTGTATACCTACCATCGTTGGATCAGGTGTACAAGGCACACTGTTCACCTGAAGAAAACAATATTTTAGTGATTAAACCAACCGTAAACACGCAATCCACGCAGACAAATCCACCAAAACGCTAATCCGTGCTTAGTGTGCTCGTATACATAAAATCCGCAAAGGATCAATTTATCAATTCATCAATCGAGGGACAAGTATCAAATTCCTTAAGAGTTGCAGGTACATGACAATAAGTTTGTGTGGGTGCTTGATATGCACACAAAACCCCAGCTCCTTTAGAACGCGTCTCTCCGCCTAGCAAATGTCCCATTGATTGCAATTACAGCAAGAATTGATGTACTTACATTAAAATTAAACAATAATTCAAGAGGCTAAACTTTTGGTTGGCGCTTAGCCACATCGAAAACGTAAACTTATAAATTAAAGGATTTGGCTGAATTCGGTGTTGAGACTTGAGAGGAAATCCATCACGCCTTTTTTCACAGTAAATCAATAAGGAGGGGGGGGGGGGGGGTTGACACCCCTTCAATACAGCCACCCAAGGGATAAAAAAAACCGACTGAGTCTGATCAAAATAAGAATGGAAAAGTTGTAACCTCCAGATAAATTTTCCCAGCAAAATATTTCAAACCAAGAGATAATATATATCCCGCCATTGGCTTCCCTTTGGACCCTTTTTTATAATGATTATTAATATCTATGAATATTTGATATTCACCTTGATAATATCGTTCTTGAGTCTGATATAATCCGGGTCTAGGATAACAGGTTTTATGGGTTTACCCTGCCGAACCTAAATCAATCAATCAATCAATCAATCAATCAATCAATCAATCAATCAATCAATCAATCAATCAATCAGTATCAAACCAAACACTTTTAAAAATTTCTTTCTCTTCACAATTAAATTTGAAAATATTTACATATGGACTTAGGTTTCTTTTTACATTCTTAATTTTTAGTGACTCCCCATCAACTGAGTGGAATATCGGATTCACAACCGTGTCTGATCTAGAATTGAGTTCTTTTCAATTGTGCTTTCTAAGAAAAGTGATAAGATTTTGGATCCAATAAAAGTTTAATGGTTACAGTTGTGAATGGGAATTCAACAGGCCCCTCGTTCTATGGAGAGTCAGTTCAAATACAAGAACAGTCCTTTAACAGGAAATCCAACCCGGCTCTTCCATTCAAGTTACGGTTCATTTAAATCAGCTTCAAGACAAAGAAAAGAAAAATAATATCCATCTGATAATATTAATAAAAAAAGTTTTCTTTTTAAAATTCTAACCTGTCGGATGTGAGTGAACACGTTGATGACGTCACGCGGTCTTCTAGGAGACTCTTCAATCTTTGAGGCTAGATGATCAGAATTAGAAGATGAATGTTTTAACATAATCACGCTAGATGATCAGAATTAGAAGATTAATGTTTTAACATAATCACGCTAGATGATCAGAATAAGAAGATGAATGTTTTAACATGATCACGCTAGATAATTAAAATTAGAGGATGGTTGGATTAACATAATCAGAGCATAGATGGATTCACTTAATCAGACGCAAAATGTACATAATTAGAGGATAAAAAAACAGAATTAGAGGATAGATGAACACATTTAGAGGTTAGATGATCAGAATTAGAGGATGGATTAACAGAATTTGAGAATGAGATCAGAATACAAGGTCGGAGGAATGGAACTTTGTATAGATAAACAGAATTATAGGATAAATAAACAGAATTATAGGATGAATAAACAGAATTATAGGATGAATAAACAGAATTAGAGAATGAACAAAAATAATTTGAGGAAAAAGAGAATTAGAGGATAGATAAAGCGAATTCAGGGATGGATAAACAGAATTAGAGGATGGATAAACAGCAATCGAGGACATACAAACAGATGGTATCTTACCTAGACAAACACAGCCCATAGCTACATGCTCAAAATTGTACCGTACATAACTTTTACTGTAGAAGAACCGCTGGTACATAACGCAGGATGTAGCCATTGCAACCTAAACATATAAACAAATCAGAGCGAAATTATCCCGAAGGAAAAATTAAATCAATTGCAAGACGTAATTGTATTAGGAATGAATTATTTAACTTGGGGAGGGGGGGGGGGGATTCATATTTTCCTCGAATAAATGCTACCAAGTTTACCTGAGGCAGTCTGAGTAGTTTGCCAGCCGTTTGTATAAGATTACATCCGAGGTTTCGTAAATCTATCTCAGTCTAGATATTAATTTGTTTGTGGAAAAATGTAGATTTTTTTAACAGAAAATGCACTAAGAAGAAAAACTAAGTTTATGTATTTTGTGATATAAGTATTATATATTAAAAATTCCAGATTTTCTAGAAACTAATTTAATCATAAAGGTAAACAGCGGTTAGTGTGCAGTATTATACAGTAATATTTTGCTAACTAATTTCAAAATTAACATTGTTAATTACTATCAATAATTACCTCTGTTGTCATTCCGTCGAGTGAACTGGGGGTTGGAGTCAGCTTATCCAGGGGTAGGACAGAGTTAGAAATAGTCAGCAGCACTCGGCCAAACTAAAATAAAATAAATCCTTACAAATGAAAATCACCACAAAAACGTTTTTCCATTTCTGTTGAGGTCGTTTCCTACGTTAAAAGGCTTTTAGAGCGCTTCGCGCCCATCTTCTATTTCAACAATGAACATTTAATTTTTGTATACAGACAAAAACTGACAAAAGTTCGAGGATTTTATAAAAAAAAATCGCGGATTTTTTTTTAATTTAATGCAAATCGAATTTTGTTGAAGGCAACATTTATATCATTCATGAAACTTCCCTGGGGTCACTTGATGTTTATTGGAAACAAACGGACAGACAAACAGACAAGCGTAAAGTATATGAATAGATATATTCAGGGCATGTGCATCCCCCGCTCCTCCCCCAACTAAAAAGAGAATTAGAAGACAAATTTTTTTATTTGAAGTTGTTCGAATTTTAACTATTTTTTGTCATTTTCATTGAAATATTTTTTCTCATTCGAACTATTTTTTGTTCATTTGAACTATTTTTTTTCATTTTAACTATTTCATTTGAACTATTTTTTTGTCATTTGAACTATATATTTTTTTCAATTGCGCCTCTGCATCTGCCAATGAGTATAATAGTTTTACTGGACGCTTATTAAATCAGTAATTTAGTGAAATTGGTCTGTTTACACTACACAGCTGTTATGTCTTATACTCATTGGAATTTTTAAAGTTATAACAACTAACTATAGAGTCTTAACGTCGTCTTCATATTCCAGAGTTTTCTGGATTTCACCGTAGAATATCTCATACGGGGTGTCCCAATAAACATGGGAGTTTAAAGAGACGAATTCGAAATCGTTTTTGTAAAGAATTAGCGTTATGTTACCTAATTTCAATAGTCAAAATAAAGTTACATCTGCTAGAGTATATTTGATGTAAACGGTAAAACACTGGTTTGTTATTCTGTAAAACGTTGATATGATGTTCTGTAACATTTCTGCAAGATAAACAGTGAAGAGAAACAACTGTACTATATTTGTATACAAGAATTTCTGTAATTGTTAAGTACAGCACAGTATGCATTAAAAAACATCGAACAAATGCAAATTCTGAACTCTATCAGACGGATTATAGTTTTCTATTAGGCATCACCATACTTAATAAAAAAAATCATTTACAAAGCTAGACGATATCAAAATTGCCTCTGAATTCCCATGTTTGTTGAGACACTCTGTATGTTACCAAAAAAACTTGCTTTTCTCTTACATGTTCGCAAACTTAAACCTAGGGGTTCTATTAGGTCACAAAGTCACACCAGTGATCTCGCCTGCAGTTGACCTGCTCCCTTTGTCTATTATTAAGAATATTTTACATAGCTTCTTTATATTCTTTTCTTGACCGTCTGTCTCTATTTGTATCCAACAATAAACGTCATGACGGCTGAACCGATTGGACACACAACTTGTGTGGGACCTCACATAACCCCAGGGAAGGTTTATGGATGCTCAGAATTTCTAATAATTGTCTCCAAAAACTTCTAATACACAAAAAAAATATTTTTTACCTGCGAACTATATTATTTTGTTATATTTTAAGCAAGGAGTTGATGCTCAACGATAACGCCACAATTAAAAGTTGAAATAGAAGAAAGCCTAGTATGTTTAACCAAAAGAATTTTCTTGCCACATGAAAAAAAATTAATTATTTTAGAAATAGAAAATAATTAAAGATTTAGAAAATAATAGCTCTCAACTACAACCACTATTTCTTCAGTCAAAGTATCGCAAATCATTGCAATTTGCAGTACACAATAAATATTGTCGTCGAACAAAAAATTAACCGAATATTCAATATTCGAATCCGTCTTTATTTTTTTTATCTTGGAAACCTGATTTTTAATAAATATCTAATAGTAAGTCAGTTTCTTTGAACGTGTAAATATATAGATGGACAAGTGGTAATTACACAACGTTTATAAGGTTTTGTTAGATTTATTAAGATACATAGATCATTTGTAATCAACATCGATGTAAATAAAAACAACAATTTTCATCACATTTCCTGGTTTTTCTCTGTCGGATACGGGCGGAGGGGGGGATGGAAAAGGTAGGATACGAGTATGGAACACTATGAATCACTAGTGGTGTGAGATCACTGAAAACAATAATAATAATGATAATAATGTTAATGCACAACTTTTTACTTCTTCTCCTTTAAGGAAATGCCTCTTGAGTTTTCTGACTTAGCAGGGAAGTAAGTGGACTGGGGAAGTAAGTGGACTGGGGAAGCAAGTCGACTGGGAAAGCAAGTGGACTGGGGAAGTAAGTGGACTGGGGAAGTAAGTGGACTGGGGAAGCAAGTGGACTGGGGAAGCAAGTGGACTGGGGAAGTAAGTGGACTGGGGAAGTAAGTGAACTGGGGAAGTAAGTAGACTGGGGAAGCAAGTGGACTGGGGAGAAAATGTATGGCTAAGTGAAGGGATGGTAAAGTGAAGGTAGAGGAAGGAAAGGATGTAGAAGCCGTAGTTCTAATAAACCTGAATATCAGGCTAAACTGAGTGAATTCTAACGTGAAGTTAAGAGGTTTGTCAACACGCCTTTCTGCCCAGGTTTGATACATTGGTAGAGTTCTCTACATTAACAACTATATATAGAGAGAGAGAGGACTAGTAATCCTGGTTTCTAGGACGGAACCATCTATTTCTTCTTGTCTTGATTAAACAGGACGGATAGCGCGTCCTTGCATGAGTGGAAAACCAGGTTTTTAACTTGAAATCTATCATCAAATCTATGAATATCAGATGGTCTAATATGCATGGCCTGATCCATATGCTCCGGTGAAATAGAATCTATCTGAATTAGAAGAGATGCTTGGAGGAATTTAACCTGGAAGGGAGCTCCGGCAGGAATAGATATCCCCTCTCCCTGTAGCTGTGTAAACACCATGGGTTTAATATTCTCCTCCTCTAGTAGTTTATCTAAATGTCGATCCTTCAGATACATTGTTTGATCATACAGTGGATCCTTAGGTTTCACTTTACCCTCGGATTTCAAATTTCTAAGAATGAAAGATTTCACTTTGTCCGCTTCTGACGGATGGAACACGGTCCAAAGGGCGGCAAGTTTACTCGGGTTCAGTCCAGCCTTTTCTAAACAACTGTTATCACATTTCAAGTTTCTCAGAGTTTCCCTAATATCTTCCTTTCCGTCCTTGCCCGTGTACACACACACACTGAAGGTATCACTGGTATTGTACTTCATGGCATACACAGATTTTCCATATCCACCGCGCAACCTCGGTCCGAGGTCCAGCCTCACAAAGCACTCTGGTAGCATCGAGGCTAGGTTGAGAATCCCAGATCTATCCATATATTGTTTAAGAGGAAGGTTACGCAGAATATCTTTACACTGAACCGGAAGTAGTTCTTGAAATTGATCCTCCTGGAGCGGCCATCCATCACGAAGTTTTAAACACATTGGTTCACCGTTATCCCCAACAGGTCTCCGAGATGTATTATCTAGCCCGTCGAAGAACTTCTTCAAGGTCTGTCCGTTAGAAACCGCAGATGATTCTGGGTTAGCAGGATCAAACCCGTGATCTGGCAGATCTAAGAAGTTTGATGGACTCCAGAGTGAAGAGTCTAAGGTGTCTCCTATACCCTCCACTATTACTGGTTGGGAATGTTTCCAGCTGAACTTGAAGAGCTCAAGGTTTTCTGGTTCTAGAGGATCTTCCAGTCTTAAAACCTTCCCGTCACAGTTCCAGGAGTGTGTGGTGTGATGAGAGAACTTGTAATTATCATCCACCGGGTTCATGGATATAGAACATGTATCTCGAGGACCCCAGGAGTAGTGAGATACAGAACAGATCAGATCTCGTAGATTACTCGTATCTTTACCCTAAAACAAAACAAAATTAAAATTTTTCCTATCTCATAGCTTCAAGGTTTCTAATGATCTCAACCATTGATCTATCCAAATCCACTGAGAATGCAGTTATTGAAAATGAAACCAAATATCAAATTGATTAAATTAATTCAGTTAAAATGTTGCAAATAACTTGCAAATTTAAAACTGGATTTTATCTGTTTAAAGGGACTGTATGAGTAATTACAAGTGACCCTCCATGAAAAAATGGCAATCCTTGATTCATAACGGTACCCTTTATAGCTTTGTCTGATCAAGTAATAATAAAAAATCAATGTTTATAATCGTAAAAACTTTTTATTTTCAACTGTGGTATTACTAAGGTGAAAATCAAACAATCAATCAAAAACCTAGAAAAACGACAATATCGTCCAATCAGGTAAAGGTTTCAAGGCCAAGACACCGGAAGTGAATAGGCCAGTCATTTTTGCACGGAGGACCACTTGAAATAACGTTGACAGTCCCTATAATATCAGGTTTTATCTAGAATAACATTAAATTTATCTTTTACAAATGTTTGCAAAAAAATACCTCTTTCTCTTCTTTGACATCAGTTTCGTCTTTGATGCCGTTAGGACGGATTCCATTACTATTTTTATCCGGATTCTGCCATCCATTCTCTCCGTTGGTTCCCTTGGTCCTGTGTAGTTTGGCGAGTATTCTGAGCTTAGTATTAACCTCCTCCAATGCGTCCCCGGCAATAATCTGCGTAAGCATCATTGTATCTGGTTGATGGGATTGTCTGTTGGTGCAGAACAACCAGGAGAACTCGTCCCGATCCTTCCCTGTACTCGTCTCAGTCTCCTTTGACTCCTCACCCGCCCTCGTTCTGTAACAATCAATACACACAACAAACCCACACTTTCCACATGCCCAGTGGTTGTTAAATAGCGTAGCTTCGCACACATCACACATTTCTCTGACCCCCTGCACTACCCGTTTCCAGGCAACCGTTAGATCTTCAGATAAATGGATGTTGGTGGCTTCCTGCTCTTCTCTGTATATAGTATAGAAGAGACTGCTTAGGTTCTCTAGTATTATCTCGGCAGTGTTCTTGTCCATATCTGGAGGAGACCGCTCCTGGCTGGGGAGCCAGAGTTTAAGATCTTCGATTTGAGCATCCTGTTTAGGATCACAGAATCCAGCCTGAGCAATCTGTCCGTTCTTAGTGTAACGCAGTCTACGGAATGCATAAAACCGACAGAAAATATTGGCAAGACTCTGTTTCTGTCGCTGAGCATGAGACCATCGACATTCACGACATTTGTTCAATTTTGGAGCAACCTCAAAGCACGAAGCATCTTGTAGAAAACTGTCACCAGACTTCTTGAGCTGACTGATGGACGGCTTGGTAAACGGATCAGATTTTGGAGATTCCTCGGTTTTAAACTTTTTAAACTTAGGTTCATCAAACTCTTTAACCTTTGTTTGTTTCCCCGGTTTCCTGCCTCGTTTTTTACCTAAACCGTTCTCAGATTTCTTGGACGAATCAGATTCTTTCTCAGAATCCGAGTTTTCACTTTCACTTGCAGCTTTCTTTCTAGGCCCGGTCTTAGGTTTAGGACCCGGTTTTCCTTTGGGTTTGGGACCAGGTTTCCCTTTGGCCTTCTTGGGTTTAGGGAGAGGTTTACTGGCATCTTCCTCCTCCTCACTTGACATATCTTCGTCATCTCCTTTCTTCTCACTCCCTGGAGAACCATGCCCGTTCATACGTAGAGCCTCAGCCGCGGATTTAACAGCACTTGGGAATCCTAGTCCTGATCCTGTGGACTTGGTTGATCCTACAGGTGAAGGAGTCGCCCTGGTGAGCTGTGGACTAGTTGATGAACTGTTACACCCTGATCCTCCAGACTGGTTTCCTCCATTCTTGGAGCCTCCCCCGCCGCTGAAGTCACCGGCGGGTTCAGCTACATAGGACTTCATCCAAGCTTTCTTGAGTTTATGAACATATCCTGCTCCCCCGGGCTCAGGTTTCTTCTTCTCTTCACTGGGAGGATCTGTCTGTCGACTGTTCTCGTCCTGTACATCACCAGCCGATAGAGCTGCCGTGTTTACAACCGAGGTTATGAGGGTAGCCTCGGCCCCTATGACCTGAGTGCCGAGGGTGGAAGGTTCGGTGACCCTATGGAGCTGACCGGGAGGCGATACTGGTTCTATTCTGCTGGTTTTCAGTGGAACCAGGAGAACAGGATCATCTGACTCAGGTTTCCGTTTACTGGATCCTAAATAAGGAAAATTAAATAAAAAGACTTATTTTCTTGTAAAATCAGATTAATAGTATAAGTTATTACAAATAAACTTATTTTTCATTAAATATATGAACATTCCGCCATAATTAGAAGTTGCATTTATTTTTATTTCTAAGTCATTCGAAAACTATGAATGTCTGAAAATAAAATAAAATAAAATACCAAGAAAGTTTGAGGTTAAAAAAAAATTACGTAATAGCAGATTATTTCCAAAATAGCATAAAATGAGTACACATATTTAGACTTTAAAGTTAGAAAACGAAAAATTGCCAAGCTCAAAAAATACTTCGCTTGTCTGTCTGTTTGTTGGTGTCCAATAAACGTCAAAACGGCTGAACTGAACTCGCCCAATTGTTTTTAGAGACCTCACGTGACCCCAGGGAAGGTCTTAGGATGATCAAATTTCAAAAATTAGTCTCCAACAAAATTAGATTTTTATTAAATTTCAAAAATCCACGATATTTTTTTTAAATCCGCGGCCTTTTTTGTTTTTGTTTTACAATGTATAAAAAGAGAAAATGTTCCCAATTAAAATGTAAGATGGGCGCAGCCTAATTTTAAAAAATGTAATAAACATACCTAGATCTAGCGGAAGTGGTTCCAAGGGTATCGGAGAAGGTCTAGAAGCCTCCCAGATGTTAACCTTGTGAACACTGTGTGCTGGGGGAGGATGAGCAGGATGAGGACTGGGTTGTGTAGGTTTCATTCCATGAATATCTCTAGGTATAGGTGAGTGTAGAGAGGGTTTACCATATACTGGACCCGGAGCTGGTGATGCAACCTTAGGTCTAGGTATACCGGTTATACTAGAGATAGAACCAGGCTGGGGACTAAGTAACCCTTGAGAAGGACTGTATGGTTTAGTTTGAGGATATCCTAGTTTGAGTCCGGCATATCTATCTGGAGGGGAATGAGGGGATCCTGCTCCGGGAGATATACCTCGACTAAGATGAGGAGAAGGACCACCACGGTGAAGAGGACTTGGTCCACCTCGGTGATGAGGAGAGGGAAGAGAATGATGTCCAGGTGGTCCACCGTGATGTGGACCTGGAATCGTATGATGGGAAGATGGAGCACCATGGTGGGGAGATGGTCCACCGTGGTGTGGGGAGGGTCCTCTATGATGAGCAGGTGGTCCACTATGATGAGGAGATGGTCCACCATGGTGTGGAGATGGACCTCCATGAGGTGAGGGTCCTCTATGATGAGCAGATGGAACTGTATGATGTGGTGAAGGACCTCCATGAGGTGAGGGTCCTCTATGATGAGCAGGTGGAACTGTATGATGTGGTGAAGGACCTCTATGGTAGGATCCCGGACTAGGAGCTTGAGGATGTTTACTGTACTGCTCCACTTGTCTATACCCCTGAGGAGGTTGTGAAGAAGATCCACCGCGAGGATCCTGAACACCCCTGGCCTCAAGATCCTTCGGGTGACCTCGGGCGTAGGGGTCTCCGTGTGCTGGAGGGGGAGGTCGGTAATCGCGTGACCTCGCATCTAGAAATCGTTGACGCTGCTCGGCCTCAGGATCTCTACCGCCGATTCCAGGTATATTTGACCAGTTTCCGGCCGTCCGCTGAAATATATATTCATATTAATTTATAGAAATCTCATGTTTTTGAAAAATAACATTTAGGTTACGTCTTTTATCTTAATAATTAATTATTAACATTAACTTATTTTTTCATCAAAATTAATTAATTTTTTATATTTTTGGACTATACATACAAACACAAAAACAAAAAACAGTGAAAAAAAGAAAAACACTAAGGAAAAACTTATTTTAATTAAAACTTTTCAAACATTAAAAAAGTTGCTTTGAAAGTTCTCAAGAGAAAGTTCAAACTAACTTTCTAAATGCATCTCTTCTGTGTTTTCAAAAGACAGTTTTCAGACCAAAAATCAACAAAGATTATTTGATTAACATGAACTTTATACGAATTGTTCAGTAAAACCCAGGCATGCAACTATATAAATACCATGCAATGAAACATGCAACACTACACACAAAGAGGAGGGAATACAGAGAGGGGGGGGGATTACTAACCTGATTAAACAGGTTGAACTGCCCTGGCATCTGAAAGAATTTCAATTATATTTCTAATTTTTTTCCCTTTTTTCTCGCAACTTATTTTTTCTTCTTTTGCCATCTAATTATCGGACATGTAAATTGTGTACACCCTAATAGTTTCTTAATAAAAATCATTCAATCCAAGTTCAAGTTGATAAGTAATATTTTTCGTTTTTATTTTGAACTAATTTTGAATTTTAAGATTTGCATTAAAGATCAAAGAATTGAAATAACTATTTCTAACACTGCTATTTTGGTTCGTAGTTTTTGGACAGAAATTTTCTCTTTCTAGCACACGTGCTATAATGTACAACTAATCCAATTTTTTAGCACATTCATTATGAAATTCACGATGAAGTGAGGAAGAATGATAAAGTACAAAATAGTTTCATAAAATTAATTTAAATTTCCAAGTTGCATAACCGAAAGTGAAACTGAATAAATGAAGAATAAAATTCAAGACGTTAAAGTGTAAACTAGCATAGAAATATCCCCTTGAAGTTTTATATATTGTTTAACTTGAAACCTAGAGATGCATATCTGCATCAGATTACATAGAAAACCATTTTGCAACTCCCCCCCCCCCCAGGATACTGGAACTGAAGCCAGCTTCCTAGAACCTCTAGCAGGGCTGAAATAACAGGAAAATATACTAGTCATTCCTCGCAAACCTTCACGGGAAGAAAAAGTTTATTTAAAAACCTAACTTGCACAGAAAACCCCAAGACGTGTATCTAATCCATCGAAGATTTTTACCAAAAATTTCTTTGTCTAATTGCTTTTTTAAAATTTTGACTTGAAAAGAGAAACTAGAGGCTAAAATAAAAATCACTTCCGGAGGGAATCGAGGGGTTGGAAAAACGGGGTAAAACCGTTAAACTTAGTTTATAACCTATTTTTATTATCTACAGGTGAAACAGGAAGCACTCCCCCCCCCCCCTCTTCCACATCTTTGTTTTTATTAACTTCACTTGGTAATATGTTATTATCTATTATGTGAATTATGTAAGTATTATATAAATGTTATGCATTTTTTGTTTTTGTTTTACAATGTATAAAAAGAGAANGGGGTATCACTCCCCTTTAGCAACAAAATGTTCAGAGATAACAAATATTGTAAGTTTCATGTATTTTTTATTCTTTTTCTGATTTTTTTTTCATATTTTGATACTTATATTTGCATGAATTATGAGAACATTAAAGTTTTCTAAAGAGACCCAAATCATATGAGCACATTTTTTCATTTCTTTATACATTGTTACATAAGATTATTAGTCTATTTGTAATAATTATTATATATATGTAATATAATTGGATTTCTATCTATCCGAACTTGTAAAACACCAAAGCCCAGGAAGAATTTGTTTAGTAAGAAAATGTAGAAGACCATTACCATTTAATAGGAACTGAAGGTGTAATTTCAAGTGACCCTCCATTTGAAGGAAATAACCCTGATCCAAAATGAAAAATGAAAAAACCATAATTAAAAATAATCAATCTTTAAAGTTGAAAACATTGAATTCATTCATTTGTAATCATTCTTGGTCTTACAAAGCTTCAAGGGTACCGTCGTAGTGAATCAGACAGTCCACTCTATAGGGTCCTCTATGATGAGCAGGTGGTCCACTATGATGAGGAGATGGTCCACCATGGTGTGGAGATGGACCCCCATGAGGTGAGGGTCCTCTATGATGAGCAGATGGAACTGTATGATGTGGTGAAGGACCTCCATGAGGTGAGGGTCCTCTATGATGAGCAGATGGAACTGTATGATGTGGTGAAGGACCTCCATGAGGTGAGGGNATAAGGTTGAGGAGAAAGGATAAGGTTGAGCAGAAATTATAAGGTTGAGGAGAAAGGATAATATTGAGGAGAAAGGATAAGGTTGAGGGGAAAGGAAAAGGTTGAGGAGAAAGGAAAAGGTTGAGATGAAAGGAAAAGGTTGAGGAGAAAGGATAAGGTTGATGAGAAAGGGTAAGGTTGAGGAGAAAGGAAAAGGTTGAGGAGAAAGGAAAATATTGAGGAGAAAGGGTAAGGTTGAGGATATAGGAAAAGGTTGAGGAGAAAGGGTAAGGTTGAGGAGAAAGGAAAAGATTGAGGAGAAAGGGTAAGGTTGAGGATATAGGAAAAGGTTGAGGAGAAAGGGTAAGGTTGAGGAGAAAGGAAAAGGTTGAAGAGAAAGGAAAAGGTTGAAGAGAAAGGATTTGGTTGAGGAGAAAGATATGAGCTCAGGAGAAAGGAAACAGTTTAACATAAAAAGGATAAGATGTGTGAAATAGAAAAAGGGCTAAGAGAAAGGATGAAACCTTGAAATGATTAATCTGAAATATTTTTGGTTGAAATATTTACCTTTCGAACCATCTCCATTGAAAGTTGAAAATGTCTGTTTACGTCCTCCTCCGCAATCTGTCGATCCTTCTCCTCTCTTTCCCTTCTTTCTCTTTCTTCTCTTTCTCTTCTCTCTCGTTCCTGTCTTTCTTTCTCCAGTCTTTCTCTTTCCCTGTGCTCTTGCTCTCTTTTCTCCCTAGAAGATATATCAATTACTAAAAACAGGTTAATTACTTTATCAATTAGTCCAATAAATAACTCGCGGAATTTTTATTAAATAGTTTTGCTGGGTTTCTTAAAATCTGGATAAAGAAGAAACAAAAATAATATTTTTTAATAAAAACAAACAAAATAAAAAAATGTCCTTAGTAATTTCAGATAGCTAGTTTAGTTGTCTCATTTTAACGAGAATATGAATGCAGAAATACCTATCAAGGCCCCAGGCCCTGTCCCCCCCCCCTCTCGAATCTAAAAGTTCTTGAGTAAAGCACATGCGAGTGAAACGTGTAAGCGCGGATGCGTGAAATATACTCACGAACTATTTACGTACTGAGTACACAATTTACTGTACGCTAACCAATAGTACACACTTTTCTTGTACTTTTAACCATGAGTACACAATTTTCATGTAATTTTAACTGAGTACACAATTTTCTTGTACTTGTAACCATGAGCGCACAATTTTCTTGTACTTTAAACCAATAGTACAAAACTTTTTAAACTTTTACCAATAGTCCACAATTTTCTTGAACTTTTAACCATGAATACAGTTTTCTTGCACTTGAACCCATGAGTATTAAATTTTCTTGTAATTTTAACCATGAGTACATAATTTTCTTGTACTTTAAAAATAAGTACACGTATGTTTACGCACTTTTACCCATGAAAAAAACGCTTAGTTCTTCCTCATATCTTAGGCACACAATCTGTTTTTTAAACACACAGGGTTATTTTGTACGCACACAAGTACAGGCTAGTTTGTACTCGGCACCATGATTAAACGCTAGTTTGTACTTTGAAAAGTGGGTACACCATTAGATAGTACTTGACAAAATGGGTACAAGTTAGTACGTGGTACATAGTTAATTTTAAACTTTTTACTTTAAACTTACATTTCTTTTATTCTGATTGCATTTACTAGTAATTCCAGGCCAAGCATGTTTAAATCCTGTTTTAGGCAGTATGCAGGTGCTAGTGGTGGATTACAGCCAGTTCACTTATTAACTATCTATCTCACTATCCCCGTATTTACTCAGAAATAGAACACAAGATACTGCGAAAGCAGTATTCTAGTTTCTAGTCTAAACATCACATGATCTATCTATCTATCTATCTATCTATCTATCTATCCATCTATATAGATAGAAGTATCTATCTATGTAACTATCTGTTAAAGGAGGGCAGTTACAACAGGATATAGTGAGGTTGTAACTACTGATTTATTACAGGTTTAGCAGGTTTCATAATGTAATCCAGTTCTTTCAGGTTTAATCTTACTTTTCACCTTTTTCACCAACAATTTTATTTTTTTAGATCAGTAATGCTGCAAATACGCATTAGTTCAATTATGTACATTATTGTTTATGACGCAATAATACGTGATAAGTGCGTAGTGGTATGTTAAGGTAGGGCAGTCTAAGAACAACTGAGCACTGAGCAGGCAGCTGCCTGCTGTCCTGACTAATCTAAAGCGTGGAATACTGTGTGTGTTCGTGTGTATGTGTGTGCGTGTGTGGCAATATGAACAGGGATATTTATACTTCCAAAGGCTAAAACTTTTGATACTTCTATTTTCCATTTTTTAAAGTTTCAATCCCCCTAGACAGTTTAACCTTTAGACGCTGACTACCTCTTAAATTCATTCTTCAATAAAAGTTGGAGGATTTTCATTATATATCATTAAATGTTTGCACTGTTTAAAGGTTTTGTTATTGGTCTGAAATAATATATAATTGCGACATTATGCAACCGATTTATCTATTAATTCTGAACACAGATGACAGAATAAAATTAGAAAGCTCTCTCTTAAAAATCAATAACATACTGTTGATGTCATTTAATACCAAATAATCTTTCATAAAACAAAATTATGTTTAACGACGCAGTTTTATTTCTCTTTGTTTTTAGAGCTCCATAAATCCATGAACGTCAAACAAAGAAAATATATTATTTTAATTTTTAAAATGTTTTTTTCAAACTTATCAATTCTCAAAAAAAATAAAAATACGATTAAAAAGTATTTTGAGAGTTTGATCATCCATAAACCTTCCATGGGGTCATGTGAGGTCCCACACAAAAGATCAGTTCTGCCGTTTTAGATCGTTTATTGGACACAAACAAACAAACAGACAAGCTATGTATATACACAAATGATATAAACACAAAGATATAAACTCATATAACGTTAACGTCCAACGTTCACGTTACATAGAATATACCCTAACGTTTCATATTATTGTAACGTAACGTACAAATACGTACATTTTACGTTACGTTGCACTATCGTTGACATCTCTACTACACAGTGCACATTGTTAAACAGAACTGTATTTGACCCTGTATAGTTCAAGTGAGGTATATTGGTTAAACCGTTAGAAAGGTGTAAGTGGTGGGGAGGAGGGGGGGGGGGGTGCAGGAAGTATCGATTATTTTCAACAATCTGTTGGAGTGTGGTGAAATACAGGTAAACCCCACCCCCCTTGGTGTAAACCCCTTCTCCGTAGTTTATTACATTCTAACTTAATCTCTATCTCTCTCTCTCTCTCTCAACCTCGATTTTTATCGAACGTGGATATTTTTGGATTAAGTTTCTACATAAAATCCACGTAATTTCTAATTAAAAAGGGTTTTCATTAATTTGGTATTTATTTCCTATAACTGGAGGGAAAAAAAATTATTTCAAATTTGTTAAAAATAAAATAATTTTTATTTTTATTTTTTTTACTTCGTCGAGAACTCTATATAATGATTAAGAGAGGATAATCTTTTCTTAAGAAAACTATGTTTTATTTCTTGTGGAAGAAACATATATTCATTAGTTAGCGAGATTTATCAAACTTTTTTGTTCTTTCCAACTAACAAAGCTTTTAGGAAAATTATTTGGAGGGACGGAATGTATCTTAATACTGATTTTATGTGTTCGGTGCAAAATACGAAAAATACCCCCCCCCCCCCTAAAAATCAGAAATTTTATTTTTTGATTTTGAAAAAAATACACCTAGTGTCAGCAGTTAAAATCCCGTTTTAAACTAAAAAATGGCCCGAAGAAATTTGAACTGGATGAACAGCTTTGCAAACTGTAGCACTAAAGCGGGTTGCTAAATTTGCAGGTGTTTAAAAACAGGTTTTAATTCTAACTACGCATTATTGCATACATATTAAGGCTGCGTCCTTTCTTGACAGTTCAGAAGAAAAACAACAAAAACTTTATTGATGGGAGATCATTATTATTTTTTTCAGGGAATCTTATAGATTTCTCAGAATGCCTAATTTTTGTAATAAACTTTTAACTATTCATAAAAGCTTCATTATTTTTTAACTAAAATTTCAATCTGCAATTTTTAGAGTGTATTTCAATTATGCATTTAAGCCCCCACTTATCAGAAATCCTTTTCAACAAGTAAACATAAAGTTGATAATAAAAAGTCAACTGGGTGCTAATCGGATTTCTTACGTATTAGAACACAACTTGAAAACTAAAAAAAAGTTGAAACCAACCCAAGGAGTATTAAAATACCAGAGCTAAGTTTTTTTTTAATAAGACAAAGAGATTGTTAAGAAAGGGAATTGCTATTAAACAATTGTTTTTAAAAATGCAGCTTGTTCCAAACTATCCTAATACGTCAAGATCGAATGCAAACAAAGTTACAGCTGAAGAAAAAAATTCTATGTTAAACTAAAAATAAGATTTCAAGGTCAGAATATCAGACTAGATAATAGAATTGA
This sequence comes from Eurytemora carolleeae, assembly GCF_000591075.1. Lineage (NCBI taxonomy): Eukaryota > Metazoa > Arthropoda > Copepoda > Calanoida > Temoridae > Eurytemora > Eurytemora carolleeae. Next base: position 443,146 of record NW_019396090.1, on the reverse strand, counting down.
TCTACGTAGTTCAAGCTAAGCCTTCAGACTAGATAATAGAATTGATCTACGTAGTTCAAGCTAAGCCTTCAGANTTTAAGCCCAAATTAATCTACTTTAGTTGTTCACAGTCCCTTTAATAATCCTAAATTAATCTACCTGAGTTGTCTATCTCTATCCTGAGCTATTTGTCGTTCTCTCTGCATCAATAGTTCAGATCCTGGAGATCCCAGTAGTCCAGACCCATATCCTAGATAGATACGATTATAAATAGATAGATTATAGATAGAAAGGTAGACTTTAGATAGATATATTTTAGATAGATGGATTAAAGATATATAGATTGATAGGTATGTAGATAAATAGATAAGATAGATTTTCATAAATATTAATTTTGATAATGGTCCGGATCCGGATCAGTCTTGAAAAAACTGAATCTGGATTCAGATCCAGCTCATCAATATTTATTGCAAGGTTGTATAATATCTAATTTCTAGAACTAAACATATATTCCTAGATATGAAATAGTTTATTAAAGAAAAATGAAAAATCTTTGATGATTAATTTTCAGCATTGGATAGTTGGTAGCAAATAAGTATTTTAGTGATGTATGAGGACAAAATTTCAAGTTACCCTACGATTGAACATTTAAACGCAAGTTTTTAATTTAGGGAGCGAACGATTTCGAAACTTTCAATTACTTGAAATTACCTCGACATTCCCTTTAGATAAAATTTTGTCAATTAAAATAAAACTAGACATCCAGCCCGCCCATCTTCTATTTTAAATTTTACTTGTTGCTCTTTTAACGAGTTATTTACGTGGATTTTGAAAACTGAAAAAAATTTTAAGGCAAATTTTTTTATTTTTTATTTAATTTCTATTCATCCATAACGTATAAACCATCTCTGGGGTCATGTTGCCTCAAAAATGTTGGGCTTGATAATTTGGCTGTGTTTATTTTTAATGGATACAAACAAACGAACAGACAGACAAGCAGAGTATATAAATATGTACTAGACTTTTTGTGGGTTTATCTGCGAGCATCTTCTCTTTGTACAGTATAAAAAATAAATAAATAACAAACAGACAACCAAGCTAAATTTATATATGTATAATGATGTAATATTAACCTAGGGAGGAAGCAAGCTGGTACTGTAGAAGAGTTTGAGCAGTAAGCCCAGGAGGGAGCATCCCGCCCCCAGACATAGAGCCCAGGGAGGATAGGGTGGAAGAGAGGGAGGAGGGGAGTGAGGATAACGAGGAGGGGAGGGCGGATCCGTAAGCAGCCGCCAACTGAGCCTGTAAACTAGCGGCGGCATGGGCGTTTAATCCTAAAAATAAAAAGCATTTTTAATCTTTGTTTAAGAACTTTATTTTTTCTGCCAAAACTTAAAAAACTGGTTTTGAAGTAAACAAATATATTTTCATTTCTTCTTCTGTTCGCTTAAAAAATCAAGTGTTTTATAGTAATTTAATAATAATTTTATCCTTACAATCATTTAGACAAATATAAGAGGTTTAGATCATCAGCAGGGGCGTATTCAGGGGGGGCCATGGGGGCTAAGCCCCCCTCCTGAATCAGTAAAATCTATGATTTTCAGGGGTTGTGCAGGTCCCAACAGGTGCAGAGCCGGCCCCCTCCCCTTGAAGAAAACAAATAATNTACAAATCAATCATGTACTTAATAACCATTTGTCAAAGCTAAAAGGTTAAAAATAGCAGGAAGTGAATCGATATTGCGTGTGCAAGTAAATACACATTTACAAGAAAGCTAAATAATTAATAATGACGTAATGCATAAAATGTTCAGGGGTAGATGTAAAAGAAAATTTGTTATTATCACATAAATTTAAATGCCAACTTTTCGTATTTTTTAACATAATTCTTTTAACGTTTCATATATTTTCCTAGTTAAAACAAAAAGGATACAATGAAAATTACCCTAATATTTCTTAAACTTTCAAAAGACCATTTTATTCCTATACCTAATCCCAATTTTTGATGAAATTAATACAAATTTTTTTGGAATCCAAATTTTAAATGGGACACCTTATAAGTGGTTTAAATAGGTTCCCCCCCCCCCCCCCA
>NW_019396090.1:419503-441062 GCF_000591075.1 Eurytemora carolleeae | reverse complement strand
GGGGGGGGGGGGAAGGGAATTTTGAATTAAGTGTTAAAAAGGAATTAAAGGCATTTTAAAACTACTTATTACCCATAGATGCTGGAGGTAGGAGAGGATTTCTTGGATCTCCCATTCCTCCCCGTTGACTCTGGAAGTGTCTGGCAAGTGTTGCCTCCTGTTCCCTCCGTAGTTCTTGATCCTGACGTCTCAGGTTTGCCTCCTGATGACTCCTGATGGACTCCTCCTGTCTTCGGAGGGATTCTTGCTCCCTCCAAGCTTTCTCTCTTTTATCGACAATAAGGGAGTGTGGAGTACTACGTCCTGCCACGGTTCCAACTATTTTTATATCGGGCTCAGCGCTGTGACTAGCACTCGGTCTTGAACCAGATCTGAACAAATGAACAAATTTAATCAGATAAACGATCAAACAGACGGTTTGGTAAACCCAGCTCTGTAAAATGTTTGCTGAAAACTTCAATCCGAAAGCTAAAGATTTAAATTAGTTTCAGTGACAGCTGAGTCTAACACGAATCAACGAGTGAAAAGTTTATCTGATAGCGAGAAAATGAGTTTCACTAAAAAGATAATACCACATGGTTAAAAAAAAGTTGTCTGCATTAACCAGCCCTTCAAGAAAAGAAATTATTAGCAATTAACAAGAAAAAATATAGTAAATAAATTGTGCGAAACTGAGAAAATCGTTAATAAAAAATCCAATAATCGAAAGAAACAATTACAAATAAATTTTATAGGTCATGTAAATAACAAGTGTGTAAACTGTTCAGCTGTGTAAATTAAATTTCTAATTTTATTTCTACATTATACAAGACTGTAAATAAATGTTCTAATATTTAAATAATTGTAGTTTTCTGAAGAAAAGACGATTCTTAATATAACTAAATAAAACTAAACACGTGTGTTTTAACATCATTAACCACTAACCAGCAGTCAGCACAGAGCTCAGAAAAACATATATTAACAGACACATTTTCACAATTCAGTGATAAAAGGACGGTTAAAGCACACTAGACAAAGACCCCTGGTATAAAATTAATTATTTATACCTGTCATCACTGATTGCTGAGGATCTTGAACCGGATCTCTCGTCCCCGGACGATCTTGCTCCGTCAGAGCGCAGAGTGCTCACACCACTATCCGATCTGCTGTCGTCTTCCATCCTAGGAAACATTAATATTGTATTAATTTAATAGCTTCAAATAATTTCAGGTCCATTAAGTCCAGCCGTTTGGCCAGCTATGCATGACATATATTTATAAATATATATATGAGCGAAGAGTTTAATTCTATGGATAGACAATGTTCCCAGAAAAAGATTACTCGCATCAAAGTTTAATTTTCTTTTTCAATATCTTGGCAACCTGATATCCCCATTTGTAATTTAAAACTTTAAATTCTGCTCAATTAAATTTACAAGCTGAAGTTCGACATATCAAAGAATATAAGATTGTGTTCATTTTCTGCTAGTTTTTCAAATTAGTATTAGCGATTTTTGACTTTTTTAAAAGGATAAAAATAAAGACGCCTTTTAAAAAAAAATTTAGCTAGGAATTTAGTATTCAATACAACTGGCCTTTTCGAGGATTTAAAAAGTAAAAACAGGTTCTTAAATTTTCCGTATCGAGTTTTTTTTACAGTGATTATCAATAACGCTTGTTTGTTTTAATATTTAAACCTTAACCAAAGAAGTAAAAAAGAGAATGTATACATTTATACATTTCATATTATATATTTGTAGCTAAAATATTGGGCTTTAAAACCAGAATTACATGTAAGCCTGAACAAGTCACCAAAACAAAAAATAAATAATGTTCTTACAATTCTGAAATGATTATCTGTCGAAAACATAATGAAAATTAGAATCGGAGAAAAAAAATTACGACATTCATTAAAATTGATGATTTAAATTTTAATCATAAAAATGTGAAAAATATTTCTTGTTAATTTAAATATGGTATGAAATACCCACTAATTGTATTATATGTATGGTTAATTGTAAATGGTGACATAATGCATATCTAGATAACAAAATTCTATCCTCGTCTCGTTTCGATCTTTTAAAGTTTAAGGAAATAATTATTCACCTCAAACATTCCTTATCCTTATATCTTTGAGACCTGATGTTGTCGACCCTTGATAATTAGATAGATAGTCAAAGTTTGAAGGTTGCAAAGATATAGGGTTTATAAATTAAGGTTTGAGGCGAGCCCTAAATAAAATTAAAATAGCATTCATTTTTCTCACCTTTGCTTTTTAGCAAGGCTATCTTCATTGCGTGAAGGGGGTGCAGGTTGAACAAGAGGGGGAGCGGGGGGCAACACGTGATCCCCTGACAAGGTTTCAGGGGTGCCTGATATAGTGGGGTTAGTAAGCTCAGTCAGGATTATATTATCAGGGGCACTGGAGTTTACAGAACCAACTACTGCAGCTTCCACTGGTCGGCACTCCGGCACTTCCAGCGGATCAAGTTTTTCACTTTTAACAGTGGTTGAGCAATCGGGGTCTGCGTCAGTTTCCCTTGATTTACTAAATTGTCCGAAATTTTTGCTATTATATTTTTCTAACCGAACCCGAACTGGTTTCAGTTCAGTTCCAAATTTCAGTTTGCGAGACACAGAATTTTTACCGTGTTTAAGTTTTTTAACTAGCCCAGAATTGGATTCACTAGAAATGGCAGCTTTTCTATTTTCTCCCTCTTCGTCGGATTTAAAATCGTAAAGAGCTGTGTTCTTTTTTACCCCACTGCTGAACGGCTTAACTATTGCAACAGCTTTGCCTTTAAATGACTTTTTCAAAACTTTTGAGACTCGTGATGAGGCAGTGGAGGCTGAGGATTGGTTGGACTTGGTATCAGAATCTGATTCAGAACTAATCTCCTTGGTCTGGTCACTAGTTAGGTCGGACTGAGAAGAGGTTAGGTCTGGTGATAGACTATCTACATCTGACGAATCGAATTCTAAATTTTGGAGAGAATTTTCACCGGGAACTTTGCTAACAGGTGTTTTTCTGAAAACAATTGTACTTAATTAATGTTTTCTTGGTTAATTACATTAATAACACAAATTTCGAAAAAAAATATTTTTTAAGAACCTTTTTATTTATCATTAGTATCCCCCCATTCAATTTTAAATGAAAGCTCCGTAAGAAAAAAATTTAATAAAATAAATGCCTAACAATGTTTTCTTTTTACTTTTTTTGCTATTCATTGACGGTCAGAATAAAACTAAACGATAAAAGATAATTAAAAATCCTACCTAGAGATTTTCTTCCATTTTCCTTCTGCTCCTTTCAGTCTTTTTCTTTTACCCCGCTTATCTGAAACAAATTAATTTGTAGTGAAAAATAATTCGATGAAATTAGAGGGTATAAAAATACAGCTGTTAATTTGAGAACAAGTACACCGTATATTGTAATAAAAATACAGCTGTTAAAAAAAATAAATAAAAAAGTTTGCGAAACTTTCAAAAGTAAAAGTTTTGTGACTTTCTGTCTACATTTACCAAACTTTCTATTGATATCAATATCAAGCTCAATGAAGAAATTCGTATAAAATATTAATCGAAATAGTGCCAATGTGATTTTATTTATCATTCATTAATTCATGACTATTTATTTTTGTATTATATTAAAACTTCTAAATAACATTAAAAACAAAATAATTTTGATTTGAATAGCTTTCTAAGGTTTCAGATTGAATGGAAAGTAGTATTTAATGATATTTACTACGAATATTATCATTTCATAAATTCTTATTAAATTCTTAATTTTTATATTTTCTATTGTTAGAATTAGAGATTAACATAGTTTAGACCCTTAGAAGTATATTTCGTTTCAAATATAATTCTAGGAAATAATTTAAGACATTAAATATAAAATATGACGATAGTTCCCTAAAAATGTTATACCACGGTTTTTACAGGAAAATTTGAATAAATTCACAGTGAAACTGGAGTTCAAAATGATTTAAAATACATAAATAAATATATAAATTGAAATGTCATAAGTCCCCCCCTTTTGATCGTGGGCCTTCTGCATTCAGGGCATATAGGTCGCTTCATGAGGACTTAACCACGTATTCAAACTGAGTTACACGTAATTCTTATTTTTATAATGATTTTTTTCTACATTTTTTATTGTGAGCAAAACTTTTTTGGAACTTCCTTAAAAATCTTATCAAAACTTTAAACAAAGTACAATTTCATTTAATCACCCCCCCCCCCTCAAAGTTAGCTCTGAGTCATCTTAGGAAGGAAGGGGGGAGGAAGGGGGCGAAAAGGGGGCCAAATGGGAGGAGGGGTGCCATACTGAATTTTTTCGCAGAAGCGGACCAAGGATTTTTTTAATTGCGTTAATAACTATCTTGGCCTTTTCCATTACCCCCCTCCGCCGCAATCACAAAATCACGTCATAGAATTAAGATTCCCTTTACCTTCAATCACATTTAAAGCAATTTAATTAGAAAAAAATGGAAGAGAATAAATTAATTAAACGTATAAATATCATAACATTTCGTTAAAAAGTTTAAAAATAGACAGATTATGCACAACCAATACTGCAATAATTACTTTTATACCTGGGTTTTATAAATTAATTATTTAATGATAATTGAGCCGCGGAGTAAAAAGTTTAAACCTCGCTTTATCTCGTCATTTTTAAACATTTCACAGTTTTTATTTCACTGCAATGAAGGCCAAATATTGATGGAAACCTTACATTTTTAATAAATGAAAAATATTCACTTTTTCCGCGATTATTTCTCAAAAATATAACTCGGTTCCACCCTGTGTCTTTCTTGCTATGATCAGAAATGAACTGTGGTGGCTTAGAGCTGGGTATCCCCGGCCCTGTACAGGCTTTGTACCGTCACGTCTGGCCAATTTACTCTTCTAACGGGGCTCGGTGCCTTGCTCTGAAATCCGTCAAGCGACCGACTCCCCTTTTCAGCAGGCGAGACACCAGCGAGGGACTCCAAGAATTGCCAGCGACCGACTGTAGAGCGGGGATATATCTTCAAATAGATACCAATATAAGATGGATTCTGCTGATTCAAGGTAGTGAGGAAGGGACAACAAAAATTACATCTTATGATAACAAATTGACAGAACTCTGAACTAACCACGCGGCCACGACTTCAGGGGGGGTCGGGTGGGGGAGGAATTTTCTTTAAATATAAGATAATTAATATTTTCGAGGATTTTATATATAATTATTGAATATAACTAACTTTTTTCAGTAATAATTCTGTATTAAATATCCTCTAAATAATTGATTTTGTTGAATTTTCCTGAACATATTTGGTTTACCTTCTTTGATTTAAGATAATAATTAATTTATCAATATTTGATTTTTCAAGAATTAATAATAAATATTTGTATTTATATTTATCTTTATAACAACTGGGATCTTGAAATGGTGCTATGGAAACGCCTCAATGCCTCAGACTTATATATGAGTTTGCTGAATAGTACAAAGTTAACAAACAAAACAAAAACCTAGCAATCTTAATTCAGCAGTTTTAATTAAATAAATAAACGCTTATATAGACTTAAAAATTGCCAAGTTTATAAATTAATCAAGTTTCAATTTTTCTGAAAGTTATTAAATTCTTTTTTAATTAAAAAATACTTGAAAAAGATTTTTATTCTAATTTCAAAAAAATTTTAATTTGTTTCTTTTTGAAAATGAAAGTTGTCAGAATAAGCTTTAAGATAGACTGTAAGAGTAATTCCAAGTGACCCTCCATGCAAAGATAGCAAGGACCGATGCACAACGGTACCCTTGAAACCTTTCTCTGATCAATAATGTGGAAGATATTATCGATTTTATAGGTTCAATAGTGGTTAATTCCTAAATGCTTTCCTGTAGTAGAAATGCACAAGTCACTTTTGAAGAGAATCCACATTTGATAGAAAAAAAACTTTAAATGGAGATTGGAGGGTCACTGGAAATTACGCTTACAGTCACTCTAACATTTATTCTGTTATTTTGTTGAACCGTTAATTTCTAGGTTAAACTCGGTATCATTATTCTAAAATTCTTCAGAACAAAATTTCAAGTGAAAATAATATTTATAAATATGCTGAAGATAAGATCAATTTCAAATTGAAGTGAAAATATTTTCAAATTCAAACTCGGCCAAAACAGTTAACATTTAAATTTTATATTTTGTCTTGCATAAAAGATTTTTAGAACGTTAAACTTAATTTTTAAATTTAATCAGTAAAAAAGAAATTAACGAAATCGTTTTTTTTAAATCTAACTTTTTTAAACGCCCCACCATCAAACAATTTATACAGAGACAAAACATTTGTTTAAAAATTACTTTCTGTAATAATTAAAAATTCAATTTAACATCAAAAACACTTGTTTAAGTATAATTTTATAACTTTAATACATATGTATTTATATTATATTGAAATTAATCGTAAAAGTTTTATTACAATTAAAGAAATCGGATTATTTCATAAATTTTTAACATTAATTCAAATTGTATGGCATTTTCTTTTTGCATACATTGTTAAAATGCATGCAACTAGAAAAAGCTATCAACAGTTAATACTATTGCGGTTTTTTCGGCAAATTTTCAAACTGAAATACAACTTCAATTGGTACGTCAAGACCCCGTTTTAAGCTTAACAAGAAAATCCAGGTAACAGCGCTTTATTTTTGAAAAAAATTTCAACTGTACCTCCTATTTTCAGGAGAGGAAGCCAATTTTCGAGTTGTTTTTCAATTTTGTTTTTCTAATGATAATAGCTCATTCATACAAATATTTTTTTGCAATAATATTTTTAGAGAATAACAAAAATACATAAATATATAGTCCGTAAAATAGTTAGATAGGTGGAATAGAAAGAACGATTGATGATTTGATAGATATATGTAATATCTCTTGTATACTAATTAGAAATAAAATTAGACGGATAATATTTATATGTACAGGGTGAGTCAAAAAAAATGTGATTAGAGGCACCAGATGCAAAATTGCCCTTTTTTGTGCAACCTCCTGTATGCATAAATTTTAAGAATTTGACAGAAATAATATATAAAAACATTATTGCTTTTCTAAACTGTTGATTTTAAGAGAAATGAAAGTTTCGCGGATTTTTTTGGCCCATATTCCAAAAAATATTGAAAAAATACCATACAGGAGAGTTGCACAAAAAATGTACAATTTCGCACCAGACGCCGCTAACCACCCTTTATTTTGACCCACCCTGTATACATATATTAATATAGACATAAAACCGTTGAATAGATATAAGTATACTTAGGCAGATAGATGTATAAATTATGTTATAAAACAGCTAGATAAAAAAATATAATTATCCCCCTTCTCTCAACATATACACAGTCCGTGGACATTATAGGAAAACTTTCGTGTTATACTCTCATATACTTTGTGAATTGGAGGTTTCCAGGGGGTTGGAAAAATTAATTTTATATTTCTGAATTTTCCTCAGAAATTGTGGATTTTTCAAATTATTTAAATGAAATCATAGTTTTTAGACACATTTTGTTAAATAATGCAACGTGTGCGTATACCAGGGACCTGAGATTAATTCAATTAGAAATGAAAAAGATATTTTTCCAACATCCCTTCCCTCCTCTCCTCAACTATACAGCTATCAGTAAAAAGTAGTGCATCCCTATAGACAGGCGGGTTATGGCACAAGCGACCGACTTCGGAATTGCAAAGATTACCGAGCCCCCAAATACTGACTGTGCAAGACACAAGCGACTGACGCCGCACTTGTTGCGAGGAATGAAGTGGGGGGGGGTGACCCGGACCGCCTAGCGACCCCCGGCAGGGCACGCTAGATTTCTCAAGACTTCTTTGTGTCAGGCGCGCCAATTTGTGAAGCGAGGCTTTTATGGGATTAGACCTAGAGGGGGTTATGCAGTATATAATTTAGAAACCGGACATTGAAACCAAACAGAGAAAGATTTCATCAAACAAACATTGGAAGGAATTTATATAATCAAAAAACTTTTAAAAAATTGTTGTTACACAATTAACTAAACTAATTATTTTTAGCATAATTCTTCTTAAAAAGTATTTGAGTTTAATAAATGTTCTTTTTGATAGAATTTAAAAATTATTTCGATATCAATACAACAATATCTTATTTTTTTACACCACTGATCTCAAAATGTAATCTCAACTTTCAAATAAGCTTTAAAGGGAAAAAAGACCATTTTGTGAGGAAAAATGCATGAAAAAAGAATTTACATGATTTATATTTGTATTATTAATATGGCAGATTTTATCTCAGCCTCAGACTTATATATGAGTTTGCTGAATAGTATAGGTCAGGTTTAATGAATGAATGATGTCAAGTTTAATGAATGAATGAGGTCGGGTTTAATGGATGAATGAGGTCGGGTTTAGTGAGTGAATGAGGTCAAATTTAATGAATGAATGAATTCGGGTTTAATGATTAAATGAGACGAGTTTAACGACATAATGATGTCGGTTTTCATGAATGAATGAATGAATGAATGAATGAATGAGGCGGGTTTAATGAATGAATGAGACGGGTTTAATGAATGCATGAGGTCGGGTTTAATGAATAAATGAGGTCAGGTTTAATGAATTAATGATTCGGGTTTAATAAATGAATGAGACGAGTTTAATGAATGAATGAGGTCAGGTTTAGTGAATGAATGAGGTCAGGTATAATGAATGAATGGGTTGGGTTTAATGAATGAATGAGACGGGTTTAATTAATGAATGAGGTCGGGTTTAATTAATAAATGAGGTCAGGTATAATGAATGAATGAGTCGGGTCTAATAAATGAATAGACGGGTTTAATGAATGAATGAGACGGGTTTAAATATTTGTAAATAAACTACTTCTTGCTAAATTCCTTAAATCTGACCTCTGAAAGATTAATCACACGTACCAATCAAGACATTCGTAATTATACCGATGAAGTTTGGGGGGGGGGGGGGAATGACGCGTTTCTTGGAAAGCATTAATGATACCTTCTCATGAAGGGCAGTATGTAGAGTTAATATTTAATATAATGATAAAAAATTAACATATAAATAATTAAATGATAGGATGTAGAAATACATGAATGAATGTAAAAAGGATAAAAAATTATAAAAAATTATAAATATATGAATAAATGACGCGTGATTGACAAAATTTAACAAATTAAATTTCTACCAGATTTCCGTGATGAAGAAAGTTTTTAATATTAATTAGTTTTTAATATTAATTTAGGATTAAATTATTTACAATATTCTAAACCGAATATTTAGTAAGAGATCTATAGTTTTATAGTTTATACATATACAGTTTTATACGAAATTTTCAAAATTTGTTCTGTTCGGATTTTAAGCAAACGAAATTAAAAGTGATAAAAAAATTCTAAAATATTTTTAAAAAATTATAAGAGACATTGCAAAAAAACCGCAAACATTTCGAGTGGAAATCTGGAGTAAATGTAATCAAATTATAACCTTAGAACTGTAATGACTTCAAAAATCCAAATAATTGTCTTACATTTTTTGTGATATCTTATTTAAACTTTTATAAATTTTTGAGTTTTTTGTCGCATTTTATTTTTTTTGTGCCTAAAATTCGAGCAAAACACAAAATTTGAAAATGGTTCAAAACATCGATAATCCCGGTTTTTTTATTCACCCTGTAAAAATATATATGAACATATGTATATTTATAAATATAAATATAAACAATTCTTTTAATTTTCGATGTAGAAGTGTAAGCACTTCCAAAATTTGAATTTTTTCAATATCAGTAAAATTCATATTTCTCATTAGAATGTGAAAAGCAATGCAAATTCTTACTGAGTCAACTATCTTATAAACAACAAACTGTCAAAATAACTTTTCCGTAAATGAATCCGTGAATGATGATATTTAGATTGTTTTTCATATATTTGGACTTGAAAAAAAAACTTTTTTAACATTTCACTGCCTAAAAGAGGTTCATTATCCTTTTTCAATGTTTCCGTTAAGAAATTCAGGCTTTTTAAACGTAGAGCTTTGACCTATGCAGAAGAAGACGGTAAAATTTGTACGACATCACTGGTACAACTTTATAACCTCGTAGCTCAGCCAGTTTTTATTTTACGCTCAAGAATGAGAACAGTTAATTATTAGAAATTCAACATTTGAGTTACTCTCAATGATCTCAATAGCATTATAGATTTCAATTTATGTTAGTTAGTAAATAAATGACTATCTTTGAAAAATGATATCTTAAAACTAGACTTTTATAAGCTTAAGATGCAGAAAAAGAAGATATGTAAAATAGAACGGGTATAATGTATATCTATGTAAAACAGAACGGGTATAATGTATATCTATGTAAAATAGAACGGGTATAATGTATATCTATGTATTTGTATATGTATACTTGCTGACTGTAAAAGCTTACATGAATAATATATGTATAATAAAAGTTAAATGTCGAAACTTGATAAATAGGTCTACAGCCACTCCTTTCAGGCCTTCAAGCAGTAATGCATTCATTCAGTTTCGTGAGGAATAGATAGATATATAGATAGATAGATAGGTAGATTGATAAATGGATAGATGAATAGATGTATAGATGGATAAATAGATGGATATATAGATAAATGGCTAAATCGATAGATAGTTAGTAGATATATGTATATCTATAAATAGATAGAAAGATAGATATATTGATAAAGATAGATAGATAAATTATAAATAGAAAGCTATAAAATAAATACATAAACAGAAATGAAGGAAAACATAAAAATAGAATAATAGATGGATAAATAAAGAGATAGAAGCAGATTAAGAAAAGAAGATATAGATTATTCACAGATAGATAGAAAAAATGATACATGATAGATTTACAAATAGATTTGAAGAAAAACATAGAACAAGATAGGAAGATATAGGATGTAGATAGATAAACAGAAAGATAGATTTATATAGAAAAATACAGACTATTAGTCTAAATAGTCCGTATTACGTCACTAGAACTTCCACCCAATGTTAGTGCAGTACCGTTGGCACGTGTCTCTTTCTGTATCACATGACCAGTATACAGCTCTGCCATTGCAGTGGAAGTTCTGGTGACGTAATACGGAATATACAAACTATACGTAATAATATTATCAATTATATCTATTAAAAATGCAAAATAAATTTAAAGATTATAACAAGAGCAAATCTGAGATTCTCAGGCTCCTGTGGGATATAGTAATTTTCGGATTAGTTGCCTGTATGTTGAATAAGATCTGTTTAATGCTACGAATCTTATACAAAATCTCATATATGAACGTTTTAGTATAATTTTGAAACAGTTTTTATTTTCAATTTCTTGAGACAGGGACATCAGATAGATGTCTTATATATGTAATATGTATCGTTCAACACCTCAGATTCTCAGGTTTCAGCCTAAACCCCCATTCATTTTTCCTCTACAGTCCCTTTAATAAGACAAGATTTTAGAAGTTCCGTTGTGAATCAGACATGACACCCTATGAGGGTCTCTTAAAAGTTTAATCTTAAAAAAATGGTTTGAAAAAAAACAGCTTTAGCCAAGAACAAATAAATTTGAAAAGTCAAAATAGCCATAAAAAATGTATGCTTAAATTGAAGAAAAAAAACATCTCAATTTATATTTAAACCAGAAAAAAACTTGTTTAAACCGGGTTATAAATATAATGTTCAAGAGTTTACAGTGGCACCTGCACTATTTAGCCATAGATTAATAATAAAACAGATTGAACATGTTGTCTTTTCAAGATTTATGGGGTATTCGTTCAAAACCCTGAGGCCCAAAGAAATTACGGGCATGCTCTCTCTCTCTCTGTCTTGTCATCCAACGCGGCATGCGCATAACCCTTTTAGGCTTTTGCCTCAGGGTTATTGTGAACGAAAAAATCTTGAAAAGACGAAATCTGGTGTTCTATCTGTATTGTTATTAATCTATGTATTTAGCTAGTAAATGGTTTACAGGAAACAAAACGAAACAAGTTTAAACATATACAACCTTCTGCTTTAACCCATTGCACAATGCACATACCTGAAAAATAATAAAAAATTATATAACGTGTAGGTTCATAATAATAAATAGTAATTGCAATAAAAGTTGAATTTACAGTAAGACCCAGGAATTTGTGGAATCAGATAGTTCAATGAACATGGAAAATAGCACACAAAGGCACATTACAATTTAAACTTGATTTTCCAGATACTTGTAATACTATTTGCTTTATAAAAACATCAAAATATACATAATATTGCTCTCACTTCTATATATTATATATATATATATAAGATACCAGATGTTAGAGAACAATAAACTTTGTTCTAAATCTGCAATTATACAGATGTAAAATTAAACGTAGATACATTTTCTTCTTTGTTTAAATCAACTGTATATCTATATTTGTATTTATGTCTACCAGGCTCTCCGAATGTCTACTAGGCTGCCTGAATGTCTACAGAACTGCCTAAAAATTTGCCTGAATGTCTAACAAACTGCCTATATATCTACCGGATTCCTAAAATGTCTAATGTCTACCAACTGTCTGAATTTTTACCTAACTGTCTGAATGTCTACCAAACAGCCTAAATTTTTATACAAATGCCTAAATGTCTACCAACTGTCTGAATGTCTACAAAACTGCCTAAATTTATACCCAAATGCCTAAATGTCTACCAACTGTCTGAATGTCTACAAAACTGCCTAAATTTATACCCAAATGCCTAAATGTCTACAAAACTGCCTAAATGTCTACCAACTGCCTGAATGTCTACAAAACTGCCTAAATTTATACCCAAATGCCTAAAAGTCTACCAAATGCCTGAATGTCTACCAAATGCCTAAATGTCTACCAAATGCCTAAATGTCTAACAAACCATGCTTCTAGTGTTTACAAACCTTTTGTGGCGAAATTTTTTATGCTAAAACTTTACTTTTCAAATTGAAAACAAATTCTTTTTCTCAAATTTAGAATTCAATTTAATTCCTCTTTTT
The DNA here is from genome assembly GCF_000591075.1 of Eurytemora carolleeae. Classification (NCBI taxonomy): domain Eukaryota; kingdom Metazoa; phylum Arthropoda; class Copepoda; order Calanoida; family Temoridae; genus Eurytemora; species Eurytemora carolleeae. The sequence continues at coordinate 428,067 of NW_019396090.1, read as the reverse complement.
ACGAATTCAGCGAGAGCGAGACTAAAATGGTTTCTGCGGTTTTCTTCCCTCTGTCCAATATCCAATGTCCATGTATCAACTCTAATGTTACAAAACTCCCCCTTCCCTCTCCCACAACTTCCTAAACCCGATGATCCAGAAAACAAGAAATTCTCTAAAACTAAATTTATGAAAAGCATTTGAAAAATGGATGTAGAAACATGTAACACTTCTTAATATTTTTTTCAAAAACAAACAATTATTTCGGACATTTTTCCAACCTTTTTTCGATTTTTGTCGAACTATTAAAGTTGGTGGTTTAATTGGACTATGATCATGCATTGAAACCCTTTATCCCCCAATTAGGGTTAATTATTACATTTCGAATTCAGATACAATTTGTTTTTTAAAAGGATTAAGTTACGCGCAGATAAGTAATTAAGTTACGCGCAGAAGATAAGTAATTTAGGAATATGGGAGGTAGGGAAGACCGGTCGTCTCAGTCTCCATGAAACACATTATCTTTGACAATTTAGAGAACTCTTAAATAGGTCAAAATTCTGAAAGGAAACCTCTCAATGACGTAAATCGAAATCTCAAAACTCAACATTCTTTTAAAGAATTCAAACATTTTTCAATTAGGTTAATTAAAATAAGTTAGGAATAGTTCCTCAATGTTAGCAAATTAGACTTGTAGTAAATAATGCATTTGATCTAAATTTTTATTTTTATATTAATATATATTCCATTAGTGTCTGATCCAATCAGGGTTCAGCCATGTGTTTGGTGTCCATTCTGAACCAACAGAAATCGCATGGCAGTATCATCTATCTTTCTATCTATCTTATCATCCAATAAGACCTTATCATGAGAATAAACAGTAAATGGAAATACTGAATCTATGCAGTGCTTAAGGAACATGAGTTATGACTATTAGCATATAAGATTTAAAATTTACGTTTTATTTACTTAAGTTTGACATTATCAGTGATCTTCAGAAAACTGTGGAATAGGAAAACGATATTATAGCAATACTTAAATGAATTTTATGTTGTTACAAAGCAAATAGTTTTTGTTGTTGCTGATTGAATCAATTATCAAGTTAAATAGGTTTGTCTAAACTGCACAAATGGTGTGCATCATGTTTATTAGGCTCATTACTTGAACCTAAAAGTCGTCTTACTAATACAGAGTATTCTGGTTATCACTGTATGTTTGAATATTTGTAGGAATATGTTTGTGTGCTGTTGGCTTAAAGCTGGATATATATATAAGGATGAGGATGTCTAGTGTTTTTACCGGGACCCCCGGGCAGTTGGGAGGTAGATACATAGATAGATAGACAGCTAGATAGGTAGATATAGGATATAGACATTTAGATATTTATATGGAAAGAGAGAGAGATAGAGAGAGAAAGATAGATGAATACATAAATATTCAGATAGATAGACGATAAATATTCAGATAGATAGATGGATAGATAAATATTCAGATAGATAGATGGATAGATAAAAAGGTAGATGGATAGATAAATATTCAGATAGATAGACGGATATATAAAAAGGTAAATGGATAGATAAATATTCAGATAGATAGACGGATATATAAAAAGGTAGATGGATAGATAAATATTCAGATAGATAGATGGATAGATAAAAAGGTAGATGGATAGATAAAAAGGTAGATGGATAGATATAATTTTAGGGAGATAGATAGATGGGAAAGCTATATCTTAAGTTAGGTAGGTAGGTAGATAGATAGATAGATAGATAGATAGATAGATATATAGATAGATAGTGGCAACTTCCCAAAGGAATTTTCCCAAGTGGCAACTTCCCAAGTCTGTACTAGCAGCAGCGCTTGGCTTTTAGCCTGTTCTAGCCGCGACGCTCGGCTCCTTAGCCCATCCTAGCCGCAGCGCTCGGCCCCCCCCCATTGCAGACTGCGGCGCCTCAGAGGGCATAACCTAACCTTTGGGAAGTTGCCACTTGGAAAATTGTCACTCGGGAAGTCGCCCTTGGGAAAATGTCTTTAGGACAGTATCTAACACCAATATTGATAATTAAATGTATAAGTTAAGAATGATGAAGAAAAACTTCATAGGATTTCGACGAAACAACATCAAAACATTTAAACATAATTTATCATTAAAGAGAAGTCAGAAACACTGACCTTTAATCAAATCGTTCTTATCAAAAACATGTTGTTAAGTTGATAAAATAATTTCGTAGAGTATTTTTCTGCTGAATTATACTGTATACAAAATAATAATGTTTTCAAGTATAACAAGAAAAAACACAATGTTCTACATAGTCACTAAGTTATAGGATTTCATTATTTTAGAATCACCCCCCCCCCCATCCATGTATTTTTTTTCAATTCTTTTTGATGCGGTTTTACCCAAAAAAAATCATTTACATTTCGCATAAAATCATTTATTTTCTTCAATTTTCCAGGAAATGATATTTCAATTTAAAATTCGGTGATGGTGATGGACCAAACCTCTGTAGAGTAAAAAAAGTAGATGTTAGTTCCACATTTATTGAAAATATATTTCGATCTGGGTTGACCCTCGTCAGTTCTTGAGATTGTTTCTGTCAGAAAGGTTAACAATATTTCAATAAAACATTTACCCCTCATTTTAGGAAGAAAAAAGTTGAATCATTATAGCAAAAAAAATAGAATATTATCAGCTAAAATTTATGCACTGAAATCCAGAGAGTTAGGAAAAGTGGGCTCAATGTTCGGCACTGGGATTTAAGGTGTCCCAACGCCTTGGTCTTTGATTTTGCCTTACTAGCTGACATTTTTGTAGTTTTTATGATATACATTTCAACTTTTTTCAACTTTATTTTTAAAGAAGTTTTCGGCAGAATCCTTGATTTTAACTGTTAAGTAAGCATGGATACTTATGATTTTTTTCCAAAACATTTTCACATTGTTTCTTTTGAAATTTTTCATGATATAAAATGTTATCATTCACATGTTTAAAAACTTTATTGATATAATATGTTATATAACAAATTGATATTTGATAAGGGTTTATCAAAATGTATAGAACAAACTTTGCACATTATTCAATACTAGTTTGGGAACCCAGCGTTGTCTGGAAACTTAGCTTTCGTTTTAAAATTCAACCCACTAAACTAAAATGAGAATTTTAAGACCAAATTGTGAACAATACCGTGGTTCCGCCGATATCCCCGATAAAAGTTTGAGGTGAATCGGTCCAGGGGTTCCTGATAAAAGTTTGAGGTAAATCGGTCCAGGGGTTCCTAATAAAAGTTTGAGGTAAATCGGTCCAAGGGTTCCTGATTTATGATCGGACATACAAACAAACAGAGATTACTACTTTTTTATACAACTAGCTTGGGAACCCTACTTTGTCTAGAAAGACAACCTGCGCACTCTTAAACCAAGCGTAAAGATAAAAAAATTGAGGCAAATCGGTCAATGTGTTGCTAAGTTATGATCGGACATACAAACGAACAGACAGAAAACAGAGATTACTACTTTATATACTTTATGCATTCGACGTCAGGAAAAAAAAGATAAAAAGAAGGAAAATAAATGACTAAAATAAAATATAACTTTTCATCAAATTAAAAAATCTAATGAAATTGATGAGAAGTTATATTTTTATTCTTTAAAAGTCTTTTAAGAAAAATATTGAAATACGTTTTTAAAATTCTTCTTTTTTGTGCAATTTTCTTGTAGAATGTTAATGAAATTCTATTTCTTTCATCTGGGGAATTTAATATAAAAATTCTTTGAACTATTTCATGATTTTTATTTTCCAATAAAGATCCTTTAAGTTTCAAAGTGCAGCAAAGGTTGATTAAAACACAAATTAATAACTTTAAAATCGAATTTCTTCCAGATTTTCCCAAGTAATCCCTGGTTAGCCCCCCTCCCCCCCCCTCTTTGACTGGAAACAGTATGTTGTTTGCGTGTGGGGGGGGGAGTGCCCCTACCTCCTCACTAGGGGCTCGGTAACATAAGAAGAGCCAGCGACTGACTCGCCAGTTCTGGCATGACTGTGTGTTTGTGCTGACTTGACTAAGGATAAAAAACAAAGAAAATCACATTTCCATAATTTGCACAATTTGGCAAACATTTCCCTTATGCAAATAAACATTGTAAAAGAAAATAATTTACTCCAGAAAACTATGTTGCGACTAAAAAACTTTTTTTAGTTTAGAAAATAGAAAATTATTACCGAGAAATGTTTTATTAATATGTTTAAAAATGAATTAGGGGATTTTAGGAAACACAGAAAATGGTTCATAATAAATAATTTAATATTGTTATTAGTAGATTAACTGCTAGTGAAGGACCGGGGTTGTTTTTCCTATCTGCCTGGCAGTTTAAAAAAAAACATCTGTGAACTGGCCAAATAGGTACGTGTAGTCAGAGGTCTACTAGGTTATGTGCATAAACATATACAAAAATGTAAATTTTTACAATATGTGTATAAAGAACTTATTTCATATTGTTTTTTTGTGTTTCTTGATTTTCCATTATTCCTTTTTTCGTTACATAATTATTCCATTATAAATTCGGCTTCCCTTGCACGAAAAGAGTAACAAAATATTCAATATTTGTTATCAATAATTAATTCTCCGAAAATCTATATAATCCAAAAATATGCTTAAATTACAGTTTAATGTGTGGCTTGATAAAACATTTTGTTATGAAAGATCCCCTTTTTGTAATGTTGAAAATTTATGCAATTAAATTTTGAATGTTTTTTTTTAGTTTTTGTAAAATTAAATAATTAAAAATTAATTTTTTTAGTTATTGATTTAGGATATAAATGCACAAGGAAAACTAATGTTAACAGAATTAAATTGTTTTTTTTTTCATTATTTTTTTTAACTTGAGGATATTTAGATAAATGAACAGAGTGATATTCAAAAATCTACTAGGATTTAAAATCCTGGAAACAAAGTTTTAACGTGACTTTCGCAGGATTTTCTCACTGCTCAGATACAGGGGGGGGGGGCGGCAGGACCTTTGCACCCCCCAGAGGGATTCAGGGGGTGGCGCAGCCCTCAACCTGAGATTATAGAATATCTTCTCACCAGCCCTCAAGGGAAAGAAATCCTAGCGCAAAAATGAAAAAAAATATTCATGTTAAAAAAATTTTCTCCTGCGCCTCGTCTTTTGGTTCCTAAATCTGGATTTTTTTGTTCCGAAATAAATCTAGCACCCCCTTCACTTAAATCCTGTATCCGCCCCTGGACCGGAGTCCAAAAACTTCCAGAAGAAATTCCGTCTAATATACATTTTTAGGAATGTATAATATAAATAAATATATTAAAATTTCAGTATAATATGTGCTTGCAAAAAAACATTGTGCGAAAGCAAACATTTATGCAAAAGCTTGTGTAGATAAGAGTTATGTTTGCACAGTTTATCTATGCAAAAATTCAACGAATTGCTGAATACTTGGGAACGCTCTGATGCATATTTTGCAAGCAATTTAGACGATACTTAAAATGTCAAACTGTCCATTAATAAAAATAAAAGATGAAAATGTTTATATTTTTTTTTACAAGTTCTGAACTACCCTTATTCCGTATTTGGTGTTAGATTACAATTGATATTTGCTTAAGATCAAATTTCATGAATTATCTAAATAAAATTATAAAAAAAATAAAAATTTGTTTTCAAAGAATTTCTCGCAGTCTAGATCTATGTGAAGAAGATATGGTTTCTAGCAGTCTAGATCTATGTGAAGAAGATATGGTTTCTAGCAGTCTAGATCTATGTGAAGAAGAAAAAGTGTGTGTGTGTGTGAACAATGATCCACAAAAAATGAAATATTACAAGTGGGCGTAACCTCGTTGGCGTATTCCTAGAGGTGGGGGTGTGTCTGAACCTGTGTTCAGTCAAGTGTATAGGTTCTAACAATATAAAAACAAATAAAACGAAAGAAGTAACGTCACAGGGAATTAGTGAAATTATGGAAAGTTTGGAATAATGGGACAGTTCAGTATTAAAAGAAACATCCCTAAGGCATTTTCCCAAACGGCAACTCCCAAGGGTATTTTCCCAAGTGGCAAATTCCCAAATGTGCAATTTCCCAAGTTGCTGACTGGAAAATTGCACATTTGGGAAGTTGCCACTTAGGAAATTGTCATTTGGGAAGGGCCTTAGGGAAATTACCTAACACAGAGACATTTTACCGAAAACATTCCGAAATCACAAACATTTTGTTTAAAATTATTAACAGAATATTAGATATTGTGAGATATTCTTAACATTCTTTTCAAGAAAAACAAAAGATGAATAATGAAAGCTCAAGCTCAAGATTAATGAATTAATGAATTAATGATGAAATATGATTTTAGTGCTCTGGTCTATACTATTTAATGTGTATTAAAAATACCTGGGGGCAAAACCGTTTTTTTCTTTTCCAAAGGTCGAGGGGAAGTGAGTGGGGAGTGGGGAAGGGGGGGGTAAAAGAGAGGAGGGGAGAAGGCCTAGATAAATTACTTAAATCTATCTATTTATCTATCTATCTATCTATCTATCTATCTATCTATCTATCTATCTATCTATCTATCTATCTATCTATCTATCTATCTATCTATTCACAGATATCCCCCGGCCCCCCTATTGAAATCTGAACCCTGATAATAGATTTGCAATCTGTACTATCCACAGAGTTAAGTCATTGCATGTAAAACAAATATTCATTATCAGATAATAAAAATACATTTTTTCCTCTATTTACGATCACCAGAGCTGCATGCATGGCAGTTAATGTGGGATAATTTTTTATGAGACAATTTCTAAATTCCAAAATCTGTTTTAAAATTATGATATTTGAAATAAGACCTCTTTTGGATCTTTAAAAATACCAAAATATTCAAGATGATTTTTTTGATAAAATTAAATCTTGACAAATTCTAAATACTGGGTTCCTGTGCAAAATGTCTATAAATTTAAAATCGGTGATGGTGATGGACCAAACCTCTGTAGAGTAAAAAAGTAGATGTTAGTTCCACATTTATTGAAAATATATTTCGGTCTGGGTTGACCCTCGTCAGTTCTAACGATATAATAACCATCAAAATCGATAAAAAAAAATTAAAAAATTGTTAAAAACCACATGAAAATAAACAAACAAAAATGATTATTTAAAAAAATTATTTTGGTTGTCAAATGGACATAAGGGAAACGACTATATGAAGGTTTCATTTGATATTGTTTTTTTAGTGTTGAACTAAATGATATAAAAAAAATAAAATAAAATAATACCAGGGGACATTTTTGCATAAAAAAATGTTAAATAATTTTTGTGCAGTCTTCTAATGAGTCTCATACCTAACTATATCTCCGATAATATTGTTTAAAATGCCCGGATTTGAGACATTTCATAATTTTTTTGGTATGCATCATGTCATTTTCTACTTCATGTTATAGGGGTCGCCCTGTATCGTGGATCTCTGAACCAGACATTCAGCTTAGGGGGGGTAGGGGGGGTCAAGAAAAAGTGTATTATACTCAACCATGAAAAAACTACCTTGCCAATTCAGAATAGTTTTGGGGAAAATTTTTATATTTGGGGGCATTCATTTAGTTTGGAGCAAAGTGTGTGAAAATCTTTAACTCTATTTCAGGGGCAAATTTTTGGGTGGAAAACTTTCTTTAGTTAGGGGAAATCTCAAATCTTTGTTTTTGGGAAATATTTCATTTTTGGGTTGCTTTTTTTCAGTTGGTTGAATTTTTTGTAGGGGAAATCTTAAATATTTATTTTGGGGCCAAATTTTTTCATATAAGGGCATTTTTAAAATATACAAAGGGGCATTTTTTAGGCTATGGGTTTTTTTTGTTGGGAGAAAAACTTCTTAATTTTTTAAAATAAAATAGGGGCCATTTGTTTTAGATAGGGTTGTAAATTTTAAAGTTGGTTATATTTATAAAACATTTGGGGATAAAAAAATTAATTTAGGTGCAAATTAAAAATATTTGGTGGCATTTTAAAAAAACAAGGGTTTCAAATGTTGAATGAAGGGGCAAATTTAAGCCTGGTGGAGCAGCTTCCATAAGAATGTTTGAGTGTAATTTTAAAAATCCAAATTTGTAGGCATTTTTAAAGAAAGGGGGAAAATAAAAGATTCTGAGCTTGAATATGTTATAGTTGAATTAGAGTTTGCTTAAAGAATGAAGGTTTGAAAAAAATTACTTTGGGGTATATTTAGGGTATATTTAGGGTATAAGGGTATATTTGGGGTATATATTTTTTCAATTTTGAGAAAATTATCTCCTTTTTTAACTATATTGATCTGAACGATTTATTTTATGCGACCAAATTTTATCTTTTTTAATTTAAGTTTTTCTAAGAATGAATTAATATCTTTTTAGGCTCCATAGAACTAAATTAAAAACATTCTGTTTTGACAACAAAATTAATGTTTTACATTGAAATAAATTTCTTGAAATAAATTATCTTTTTTTAAGAAACATGAAAGAAATATAATAAAATTACTTCTTTCATTCTCTTTCAAAATCTAATAACGTGAACTATAGCTTTGCGAATGCACTTCTAATATTTCTCGGCGGGGGGAGGAGGG
>NW_019396090.1:388062-419007 GCF_000591075.1 Eurytemora carolleeae | reverse complement strand
AAACTGTAAAAAGTTGACGAACCATGAACAAAGAAATGTTTTTATATAATGTACAATTTACAATACCAAATGAAATAATTCAATACATAAATATTGCAGTTTTATAAAATTTTAAAAGTCATATATTTTATATATTAGTACTTTTTGAGTTCGCTGACCTAAACCTATCTCTTTGACTTTAAAGGGAGTGTCTGTCTAGACATTGTAGTTAAGCTGAGAATGCAGTTTTGTAGAACATTTTTAGGATTCATTTGAGACCTATCAGACAAAAGGTGCATTTAACGACGAAAAATATAATAAAAATTCGACTGTAAACTATTAAGTTGTTTAGGAACAGTTTAAGAAAATAAAAATTCTCTACAATAGTGTATTCTTAACTTAACTACCATGTCTAGCCAGACACTCCCTTTAAATATTCAAATATTGAACTAACCCTTGGTGTTCTATAAACTGATGTTCTTGATCTTCTAGAACCTACACTACTCTCCTCCCCTCCCAGTAAACACTCAATCACTGATAATAATAATAGTAATTATAACAATGATAGTAATAAATATAATGAAAATAATAATAGTAATGATAATGATAATAACAACAACAACAACAAGAACAAGAACAAGAACAACAACAACAAAAACAACAAGACTAATAATGATTTTAATAATACCTCCATCTCCAAGTATCCTAAGCTGAACAAGATCAGGGTGTTCTAGATGTTCCTCAAGAACAGTATCATCAGTTACTGTAAACTCCTAGAAAATAGAATAATTGCAAGCACATCACACTTTCCTCTACAGCTTTATCAAATGTAAATTCAAAAAGAGGCAGCCTGAAGTAAAACCATATGACCATGAGGGGCAGTCCAAACTAGGACTGCAGAGGTTGACCCAGCCCGGATATTTAAATGTACACCGGTTGGGCATGAACTCGTGTACATCTGAATATTCGAGCTGGGCCAACCTTTGTGGTTCTGGTTTGGACTGTCCCGCCTGGGTTATTTAGAAGCTGCTTCCATTTGAATGTACATTAAAAAGGCAATAGAACAAGCATTGATAGCCAAGCTAGTGTCCTGGTTGACATCTATAACAGACGAGATCGTGCCCCTTTGTTTGAAATTAATAGTTTTGACATTGAAAGTAAAGTGGAACTGAGTTGTACCTGGATAGATACGAGTTTGAGAAAACCTTTGGAGTAGGGCATTTACTACATTTATACATTTAAATATTTAGTTCTCTTTTTTAAAAAAAAAATAATTAAATTAGAATATAGATCTTTATAACAAAGTATAAATGTTGATTTTAGAATTTATTATTGAAAAATAAGGGAAAACATTAATTAGAATAAAACCTAAATAAATATTATATTAAAATTTATAAATATATAACTAAGATTTTGATTAGGCTTAAATATTCTTCCAATCAAAGAGCTGTTTTTTTAAGCTTTCATAATTTATTTGTTATTCATCATAACAAATTTAATGTTTTAAAATCTTAATAAATCACAATATTTTATTGGGAATTATTTAATACAGTACAAATTATTCTAAACAAACCTAGAGGGTGCTTCAAATTACAATATTTACCAAAATATAGAATCTTCAAGATTGAAATATCTAGGGTCCATACCATCAGGTTGCAAAAATAAAAGGGATTAGAAAATAAGAGTTGGTGGCAAAGACTCAATTCCTCTCACGTTATAATAAAATCTTGCATGTTGGATGTTTTCAATCATAATTCCACTTATTGAACAACTGTTGAGAAGAACAGAAATGTTTTCAACTTCTTGTATTTAACTGAATAAATTTAAACAAGAAATGCTAAAAAAGTCACAAAGTCGTAGCAGTTCAGTCCAGTGGAGCATGACCCAACAACAACTTATGGAGGATATAGTATGAACAATAATGAAATTATGAAGTGCTGAAGTGCCCGACGTTGCCCGTGATATTGTAATAAAAAAAAATAATCCTTGTCATTTAGAAAACGCTCAGTTAAAAAAAAAAACTTACGAGTGCTGGGTATAAAGTACCCTGACTAGAACTCTGGCAGTTGGGTCGGTGGGCAACCGTTAATCTAATAATAATAATAATAACAATAACAATAATAATAATAATAAAAATAAAAATAATAATAATAATAATAATAGTAAAAATAATAATTTTTACCTACCTATAAACTTCTGCTCTGTACCCTAAAACTTTGGTGGGCGTTTCCCTAAGAATGGATTGCCCCGCCCCTGAACTCCACCCACTCTCTTACATCCCTTTCACTTTTAGAGCAGACGACAAGCCCGGGTATAAGCGGATCCCAGGCCTAAAATATTAAAAAAGGTTTCATAAAAGTTGTAAAATTGCAAGATGGCGGACAAACAAAAATTTGAATTTGAAAGAAAATTCAATTTCTAACTAATCTTATATTTTCCCTTGAAAATTAAGTGAATTCATAAGATTTACAAAATAAATAAAACCATAAAATGCAATTTGAGACATGAGGGGGTGGCAAATTGTTAAACGATCGCTTCTAAAGCATTTAAATATTAAAATTTTTATTTTCATATTTTACTAATTTATTTTATCATATTTTATCATATTTCAACCTTTTTAACTGTTTTCTTTATTTAAAATATCAAACCTTTCAATAAAAAAATGTCAACACTGTGAGCTGTCATTAACAACTGTTAAGTTTCCATCACTTTTTGATAGAATTACCCGAACCAGATCGAAATTAACATTATGCTATGTTATGAGAACATTTTTACATGTATTTATAGCAAACTTTGAGAAAATCTTCTCAACCAACATCGTTTAAATCACCGAGTTAATGGTCCATCTAAACATGTCTGAGATATTCCAAATATCATGTTCTATGTTCGTAATTTTGCAATGATTGGGTAATTCTTTATTGCAAATAAATACTGTATCTAACGAACACACCTAATCAAATAATATTGTTGTCTCACGAACTCACCTGAATATTAGTAATCAACTAATGTTATTGTATCACGAACTCACCTGTATATGTTTAATCAAATTGTATTCTTGGAAGACGACTTTTCTATCGCTAAGGAACTCTACCGGCAGTTTACGGCTTTTGAACAGGTGTACTTGATCATATAGAGGAGAGAATACCTACACAAAATATTATTAAAGGGACTAGCAACGTAAGTTTAAGTGACCCTCCATATAAACAGTGCACAATTCACAACGGTACCCATCACACTGGACTAGCCAGGGTGAGATGCATTACACACACCCCTGACACTTTAGTAAAAGTAAAATCAACCTAAAGTCTGACCGCGTCAACCTTGTTGCACCGGCTAGTCCTATTGAGTGTCTGCTTTATTTANATATTAGGGAACACATTATACCAGTCTCTGTCCTTCCAGCTCTGTTCATCAAACTCAAGCAAAACCTAAAAAAAATAAAATAAATCAGTTTTTAAAATTTATTTTTATATAAAAAAATTTCCGTTTCTATTCTATTTAATATTTAATATTTAATCAAGAAAGGAAAATAGGTAATTAATTGTATATTGTTGTTAATAAACAAACTTGGTTAAAGTTATACTTGTTCAAATAAATAATTCTTTTTTATTTTAATAATTTCATTGCTTCAATTTTTATCGAAAAATCTTAAAAAGGATTTTTTTTTCATAAATCTTCCCTTTTTCTTCTTTGGGTTCTTTTTATTATCAGTCTCTTCTTCTTCTTCTTCTTCTCCGTCAGTTGCTCTTGGCTTCTTCTTCTTTTTTCTTCCATTAGCAGTCTCTTCAATCTCTCTTTTAGTCTGAAAACAACATTCAGGAGTAAAGGAATTGAGACTTTGCCACAAACTCTGGTTTCCTAATCCCTACATTTTTACATTAGGTTGCAAAGATGTAAGGATTAGAAAATTAGAGTTTGTGGCAAAGACTCACTTTATTTTGAGGGTAATTTTTTATAAACTTAAAAATTTTATACATTATTTTGTACACATTTTTTCTACGATTTCCAAGAGCTTATATTCAACCAAAATTAACGGCAAGAAAAAAAGACTAAAATTACTTTCTGATTTGCTAGGAAAGGTCAAAACAGGGGAACAAAGAACTGAATGTTACTTATTTATGCATTTCAATTAGCATTTAGAGTTTAAAATGCCATCCAGGATTAGGAATACATCAATTTGATTTAGTTTGGAAATAGAAAGATATAATAAATAATTAAGTTATCGAAATCGACGTTTTCCTAGCTGGGAGAGTGTTAAATTCTGATATTTTTTTTACAATGTTTTTGAAGCAAGAAATTTGCAAGTCACGTTTAAAGAAAGCCTAAATGAAAATAACCAGTTTTTAAAACATGAACATGAAAATCTAAATCATACTTAATCAGACAGAGCTTTTTACCCTATTTCTACTAACGTTTTTCTGGGAGTATTGGTTGAGGCCATTCGAAATACATATGTCAAAATAGAAATGAAATAGAAATTGATATATATATATATATATATAAATATATATATATAGCGAAGATTAAATTCAGAAACGGAAGTTGATTCTTCTTCCCCAATAGTGCAATTTATTATTTAAATTATTATTATTATTCATATTTATTTCAAAACTGATTAACCTAGCCAAATTTTTTTATGGGACCTCACGTGACTTCATGGAAGGTTTATGAACGATAGAATTTTCAAAATTTGCCTCTCTAATAAAATTCGATTTTTGAAAATTTTGAAAAATCCAAATTTATTTTATAAAATCAGCGAAATTTTTGTTTTGGTATTGTTTTACAATGTAGATATCGAAAGAGAAAATGTTAACAATTAAGAACGAAGATGGGCGCGAAGCGCACTAAAAGCCTTGTAATATATAATCAAATTAAGAGAGGAACTAATTGACCTTTGGGAGGAAAAATAAAAGTATAATTATTGATTTAATTACCTCTATCTTATTATATTGATTTGTAATTATAATGAGATATTGATTTGTTATTATTTTTTATTATTAGCTACCTCTGATAACTTATTTAGTAATCTCTCATAGGTTATTAGCTATTTCTTATAATAAATAAACAATCTAATGTCTAGTTAGCTATACCTTATATCTCAATAACTATTTCTGATGTATCACAGATACCTAGTTAGCCATCTCTTTTAGCTATTTAGCTATCTCTTATATCTCGATAGATATACACCTCAAACTTTAACCATATGCTTCATGCTCTATCTGGCATACGTTATTTGCTATCTCTCATCCTTTAGTATCTCTCATACTCTGTTAGCTATTTATCATAATAAACTCAATAAACAATTTTAGGCTTTAAACCCCATCTCTTATGTTTCATGACCTATCTCACATAACTCATTTGCTATCTCTCATACTCATATTGATTTTTTTACTTAAAGGGAGTGACCGGCTATGTAAGCTAGTTGAACTGAGTATGCAGAGTTGTGGAAAACTTCTTTCGGCTCATTTGAGACATGTTAAACTTTTTAAAGATCCGTACATCCTGAGTTTGAGCGCAAATTCGACTTTGAGGCCAGGTGGAAACGTTTTCAGAATTAGTTTTTTCTTAAGTATTAAATAACGGCGACAAAAAATGTAAAAAAGTTCTACAATTTAATTACAGACGTCATGAATAGGAACATGTTGAAAAAATAAAAATTAATCTTAACATCGAAAATAAGTAATATTGTTCAATTATTAGTTTCTATTTTCTCATTATTCACAAAGATTTTTTGCAGATTTTCTAGAATTATTATTGAAAAGACGACATTTGAAGAATTTGAAGAAATCTGCGAATAAATTCAAAGAAAATAAGAAATTCAACATAATAATGAAAAGGAAATAATCGGTTTTACCCTTGATTTATTAACAAATTTCTTTTGAGAAAGATGTACCATCTGATTAGATTACTATATAATATCCTTTTTACTTTATTTTTCGTTGTCGTTATTTAATAATTAAAAAAAAACTAATTCTGAAAACGTATCTGCCCCAAAAGTAGGAGTTTTGTACGTCGAATTTGCGCTCAAACTCATGATTTACCGATCTTAAAAAAATTTAACAAGTCTCATTTGAATCCGAAAGAAGTTTTCCACAACACTGCATACTCAGTTCAACTACCTTACGTAGCCGGTCACTCCCATCTATACCTGAATATTAGGGAACACATTATACCAGTCTCTGTCCTTCCAGCTCTGTTCATCAAACTCAAGCAAAACCTAAAAAAAATAAAATAAATCAGTTTTTAAAATTTATTTTTATATAAAAAAATTTCCGTTTCTATTCTATTTAATATTTAATATTTAATCAAGAAAGGAAAATAGGTAATTAATTGTATATTGTTGTTAATAAACAAACTTGGTTAAAGTTACAATGTTATCAAGAAAAGAATGAACAAACTATTGAAAACTATGTCAAACTTGTCTAAACTTTATACGCAATTATTTAAACAATTGCGTCAGTGCGTCAACAGAGTGTAAAACTGCAGTTTAACTGGAATGACGCACTAGCTTGAAATATGTTGAATTTAACATGAATTTCTTTTAATTATTTCTCAAGTTTTATAAGAGTTTCGGAGTTTGTGCCGGGCCTCCCCTGGCTAAGGGCTGCCAGACGGTCCATGCTGAACCTTCACTTTCATTATGTCAAAATATTTCTTCGATCAGCTGTTGCCCACCTCGCCCCGCCCCCTCCCTCGTCTGCTGCAGATTCCAGCTCTCTCATTGGTCAATTTTTTCAGCTAGAGCCAATCAGAACAAAGAATTTGACGGGCGGCCATGTTGTAATAATTTAGCAACAATCTACTCGATGTAAAAGGGACTATTTTGTTGTCGGAGGCCTGTACTGTCACGACCATAAATACTATAGATCAGCTGAGAGCGGGAGGGGAGGGGTAGGGGGGTGGGGGACAAGGCCGAATATCCCAGGCACCGCAGAGCATGCATTGTCACTAATGTTCCCCACAGTTATACTCGGAAGTTTAGAAGAAATGAAATATTTCTAGAAATTATTGAAACTCGAATTTTTACAGAAAATAAAATTTTTATGGTTATAAAACATGATTAAATTCGCTGAATTTACATAGTTATAACGGCGATGAATCAGTATATATAACCTAAACTAAAGTAACTTTAAATCTGTTTAGTCGATATTTCTCACAAATTATTAAGAAGCAACGTTAAAGTTTTGAAATTATTGAACGTAAATCGTGATTAAAATGGATGAAAATTCAAACCTCCCATACCCCCTTCACCCCGAACTAACTAGAGAGAGAAGCATTCGGTTTCTTTTATTTGAAATCAAACGTGTTTTCGTCTATAACTCAACAGTCTTTACAGATTTGTTTTTTATACTTTTTTCATTCAAAATGTAAATGTCAACAAAAAAATATTTAAGATAAAAGGCTATAAAATTATTTAAAAGGGGTCAAATTGTGATCGAAAGTCTCAGTTTTCTGCAATATTGACACCGTTAAATCCACGTGTCTTTATAAAAACAAATGATTGAATCTAACAATTCAAGTGAGAGCTAATTTTAATAATTCAAAGGAATTTCGTGATTTAAATAAATGAAATTGAATATTAAGGTGAGAGCCAATACATTGCTCAGATATATTTATTTAAATAAAGTCATAATTTGATGTAAATATTAATTTTTAATTTTTATTCATTTTAAGAGTATGGGTAAAAACGTTAAAAAAGATCAATCTGATAAAGCTTATGTTACCCACTAGCCAGGGTGGCAATTGTAACATGCTAAATTTTGGCCGTTTATAGGTATTTGCCACAAACTCTGATTTTTTACTAAAAAATTTTCTCTAAGAAATTACAAAGATTATCTTTTATTGGTTCTAGTTACTCTATCGTATTATTTATACAAACAATAATTTTTTAACTTCTTTTTTCATCTGTTTCATTTTCGATTGTAAGTGAAAGCAAAGAAGCCAAAACAGATAAAAAGTCAAAATTATTATTTTTAAGCGCTGAGCGTAAAGCGCACTATAATAAGCCCAGTGTTAAAATTAGATTAACCGATTTTTAAATAGTAAAAATATTTAATATTTCTTTGAATCTTGTAAATTTCAAAATATTCTTTATCTAAATGATTTTCATATTTTATATTCTGAAGCTATCAATTTCCCCTTTTATCTGAAATTGCATTTTATTTTTTTAAACACATGTTCGCCAATTTCTACTTCAAATAGTGCAATATTTAATGTATATAAAAAGAAAGTTTTTGATATTCCTATTTGTAATTATTTTTATGAATATAAGAAAACTATTATAAAAATACTATTATAAATATTGAAATATTATCATAAATATTAAAATATTTTATTAATATTAAAATATTTTTATAAATATTAAATGTTTCTATAAACATTAAAATATTAATTTGAATATTAAAAATTAAAAAAATCTTCAGCGGGGTTTCGACTGAAGGAAGTGCCGACAATCAATCGGCTTTAAATTAGTAATTGCTGTAAGAAAAACCAAATCAATGCTGTGCAAATAAAAAATTTGGAATAAATCAAGTGACGAAATGCGACAGAATGAAAATTAGCAAAAAGTTTGTAAGTGAACTGTAACTCTATAGTATACATTTAATGTGTACAAGGATATAGCAAGATAATATAGTCTGGGTGTCCGGTCCTCCCCCCCCCCACACATACTTCATGTCCAGGAGATAGATAGATAGTAAATACAGGTCATTCATGCATAACTATTATCAGTATTAAATAATACTGATAGCACTCACTTGAAAACAGAGATTAAATCAGAAATTTCAATGTTTTCAAGAAAGGCCCCAAAGGAACTGAGTTTTTGCCACAAACTCTGATTTTCGAACACCCATAACCTTCGCAACACTATGTCGCAGACCTTTGATATTTCAAACTATGAAGTATCAATTAGTCGAAGTTTGAAATATCAAAGGTTTACACCATCATATTGCACATGATATAGGGGTTAGCAAATTTGAGTTTGTGGCAAAAACTCACTTCCTTTTCAGTATGATTACTATAGATCAATTTTATATCTTTAAACAAAATAGTATAATTGATATCTTGTTAAAATTTCGATTAATAACTTCAACATGTTATTTGAATATATATATTAAACTCTTTCCGTATAATAAAGCTTTTCTTTCTCTCTCTCTCTCTCTATATATATATATATATATATATATTAATATTTATATGTTAGCTGTAGCTGAGCTGGCCCAAACGGCCGGACTAAATTGACTAGGGGGTGTGACATACGCCAATTTTTGTTGGAAATTTTGGAAATTCCGCGGGCAACACCACGCACTTTATCAAAACTCATAATTCAAACCAAGCGCGGGAAAACGGCAAGCGTAAAAATGACTATGAAAAAAATATAAAATAGTAAAACCGGTTTATTACATACATAAATTTTTTCCTAAATAATTACTTTAAAATTGCAACGTAGATATAAAAATGACGAAAAAGTGGTGATTAATTATCTTATTATCAGTTACTTGTGATTAAAATCCATTGCCAAGAAAAATCGATGCAAATTACCCAAAAAAAAATATTTTAAGGAAGTGTACATGAAATAAAATTGAATAGTCCTTTTTGGGCAATTTTTTTTGCAAAGGAACTGAATTTTTGCAGTGTACTCTGATTTAAATCCTACACCTATGATGAACAATGAATTTAATGTAAACAAGGAAAGTTTGAAATATTAAAGCATGGTGTCTAAAAAGTATGTTTATCACAAAAACTAAAAAAATTTCTGTCAAAAATGATTGAATATAATAATATTCGAAAACATTTTGTATTTGCTCTATTGATTCAATAAATATAATTGATTGAATGAAATGTATTATCTTCCCCCAATTAAAATCATGAAAATCAGTGAAAATGTTGCTAAGGCCAAAAATTTCGTAAAACATTTAAAATCTTTTATAAATCGAAAAGTTGCGTTTGTAATTAAACATCGAATCGTAGATGAAGATTTAAAAATACTTGATTTATTTTTATCTATTTCTCTTACATGAAATAACAAGGAACTGAGTCTTTGCCACAAACTCTGATTTTTTAATCTTTATATCTTTGCAATCCAATGTAGGACACCTTAGATTTTATATATTAGATATATCAAAGGTTTACACCATCAGGATGCAAATATGAAGGAATTAGTAAATTTTCGATTGCGTGAAAGACTTAATTTCTTTGATTTGAATTCAGTCTACATCAGGCTCATTTGAACATTAATTCCACAGTAAGTGCTCAAACCACAACTTTAAATGCTCAAAGCATTTTTTTAATAGAATGACTCTATATCACACGTGTTTAGCCATATATGTACTGTTTATCATAAAAAGTTATCAAAATGGCTTTAAGCAGATTCTAAGATAGAATTGGAGAACATTGTTAGAGTGGCGTCAAGCGCCCTAAATTTCTAAAGAAAACTGGACGAAAAGCATCCTTAACTCAGAAGAAAAACATAAATAACCTTTTAGCTGTAATCATGAGAAAGGGAAAGTTTAGCTTTTTTCTCCAAACTTCCTTTCCCTCGGGACCTGGGGGGNAGGGGGAATATTTATTGATTTGGCCTAGTTATTTCCTGGATAAGGAAGAGGGGGGAAAAGCTGTCGGATCTTTTTTCTAATTTGAGCTTCTAGCACACAATAATTACAGAATATAATTGTAGTCTTTAGGAAGGAAGAAAATACACAAATATTAGAAGAACAGGAAATTTCGTGGATTTCACGTCGCAAATATATATGTGAGAAAATATATGAGAAAATATAAGAGAAAAACATGCAAAGGAATTAATTCTTTGCAACAAGCTTTGATATTTAAATTCCTAAATCTTTTCAACCCAATGTCGTAAACCTTAGATATTTCAAACTATTAATTCTGTAAGATCAAATAATCAAAATTTGAAATATCAAGAGTTTACACCTTCAGGTTGCACAGGTATAGGGGTTAGAAAATTTGAATTAGTGGCAAGGACTTTGGTTCTCTTGTAAAAAGATGCAATATATATAGATAGATAGATAGATAGATAGATAGATAGAAAGATAGATAGATAGATAGATAGATAGATAGATAGATATATAGATAGATAGATAGATAGATAGATAGATAAATAGATAGATAAATAGATAGATAGATAGATAGATAAATAGATAGATAGACATACAAGGTAAACAAAGAATTGTTTTTGTTAGATCTTTATTGAGGTCAGGCCTACTGTGTAAAATTCAGCTATTCCTCGCTATCTTTCTAACTTTCTATCTTTCTCCTATTTCTCTATTTCTAACTGTCTATCGTTCTATCTGACCATCTAATATTTATTGGTATCTTTTCAACTATCTATCTTTTACATACATCAATATTCAGTTTTTTTTTTCTAAATAGGTATCTAGGTCACTGTAGAGGAATATTATAAGCTGCTGACCAGAGGATGGAAAAAGAAATAATTTTGTTATACAGAGCGTCCCATATCATTTTATATTATCTTCGAGCTTTAACGCCAAAATACTCATATAATACTTGAAAACCTTGGTATTTTCTGCATTGTGCATTTTTTAAAATTATTTATTTTTTTTAAATTTCCTGATTAGTCCTTTAAATTTTAATTATAAACGATCTAATATGATGTGAGACACCCTGTATTAAAGAATATTGTAGTTGCGTTGCCCGTGCCCATCATTTTCTAATTGTTGTCATGGGTCAGTTTTCCATTAAAAAACGTTAAAAAAGATCAATCTGATAAAGCTTATGTTACCCACTAGCCAGGGTGGCAATTGTAACATGCTAAATTTTGGCCGTTTATAGGTATCATGGATACATATACAATACATATACATATACAATACATATACATATACAATACATATACAATACAAGATGAACGTGAATCCAACAAATTTTACTTCTAATAAAAATTGCCAGTGGTTTATTAGTCAATTTTTTTTTACTTATAACCACCGACAAATTTTAGTTTTATACGTGGTACCAGAGGCGTATTCAGGGGGGCTGTTGGAGCTAAGCCCCCCCTGGACCAGTGAAATCTATTTATTTCAAGGGGATGCCCCAACGGGTGCTGAGCCCCCTCTGGAAAGAAATTTTTTGGCCCCCCTGGACAAATTCCTGGTACATTTCATGAAATACGACATTTTTTCTAGATTTTTCTGTGCAGACTTGTATGTGGAATGTGTCCTGTTTATTGCGTAAGAAATATCCTAGAAATTGTGTCAATGTCCTTGGTAGAAAGATTGAACTAACACCCTGGAAAAACTGCGTAAAATTGAAAAATAGTTGCGTAAATGCTTTAAATTGGATTGGGAGAAACTAACTCCAGAGTCCAGATGTAAGAAGTGTGATATTGATGTTGTGCTGATTTGCGTATATATATATATATATATATATATATTAATATTTACTTGTTATATGGAAGTGTGTATATGTGCGCTATTTCGTGTTTATATATAAAATATGAGTATAAAAAAGATTCTAGAAATATTAACTTTTTACGGTATTAGAGCAGGACTTCTGGGTTTATACTTTCTTTAGTTCAGTTTATTCAGACCTCTATGGTTATTTCTAGTTATTTGATGAAGCAAACCAAATGTTAGGCAATGTATAAGTGATTACTGGTTTTTTCTAGTTATTTGCTGTACATTTGAGTTCTGGGTAATTTTTATCATCTTTATTTAAAAATGTCACAATGTGTACAACGCTGTCTCTGTTTTTCGTCAGATCTCTGACAATATAAAACTTGATTAAACATTTTTAATTATGTAGATATTCAGATCGTACTATCATCATATAAATAAGAATCTGTTTGGGTAAAAAATGTAATCTTAAAAGATTTGCTTGAAACTGTTCTATCTCAAAATCATTTCATGTTAATGAAAAGGTTGTGATTATTATGCAGTTGCTGTCTGTATTATGCAGTTTCTATCTGTATTATGCAGTTTCTGCCTGTATTATGTAGTTTCTGCCTGTATTATGTAGTTTCTGCCTGTATTATGCAGTTTCTACCTGTATTATGCATTTTCAGCTTGTATCATGTAGTTTCTGTCTGTATTATGTAGTTTCTGCCTGTATTATGTAGTTTCTGCCTGTATTATGTAGTTGCTGTCTGTATTATGCAGTTTATGTCTGTATTATGCAGTTTCTGCCTGTAATATGTAGTTTCTGCCTGTATTATATAGTTTCTGCCTGTATTATGCAGTTTCTGCCTGCATTATATAGTTTCTGCCTGTATTATGCAGTTTCTGCCTGTATTATGCAGTTTCAGCTTGTATCATGTAGTTTCTGCCTGTATTATGTAGTTTCTGCCTGTATCATGCAGTTGCTGTCTGTATTATGCAGTTTCTGTCTATATTATGTAGTTTCTGCCTGTATTATGTAGTTTCTGCCTGTATTATGCAGTTTCTGCATGTGTTATGTAGATTCTGCCTGTATTATGCAGTTTCTGTCTGTATTATGTAGTTTCTGCCTGTATTATGTAGTTACTGCCTGTATTATATAGTTTCTGCCTGTATTATGCAGTTCTATGCCTGTATTATGCAGTTACTGCCTGTATTATGCAGTTTCTGTCTGTATTATAAAGTTACTGCCTGTATTATGCAGTTTCTTCCTGTATTATGTAATTTCTATCTGTATTATGCAGCTTCTGTCTGTTTTTTGTAGTTTCTGCCTGTATTATGCAGTTTCTGCCTGTATATGTAGTTTCTGCCTGTATTATATAGTTTCTGCCTGTATTATATAGTTTCTGCCTGTATTATATAGTTTCTGNGGGGGGGGGGGGGTCAGGGAATAAGCAAGAATTAGAAATGGGTGAGAAAATTAGGAGAGATTATTACTATAAGTGAATATGAAAGTAAGAGAATATGAAAATGAATGAAAGGAAGAAAGAATATGACAATGAATGAAAGGAAGGGAGAATATAACAATGAATGAAAGGAAGAGAGAATATAACAATGAATGAAAGGAAGAGAGAATTTGACAATGAATGAAAGGGAGAGAGAATATAACAATGAATGAAAGGAAGAGAGAATGTGACAATGAATGAAAGGAAGAAAGAATATGACAATGAATGAAAGGAAGGGAGAATATAACAATGAATGAAAGGGCGAGAGAATATAACAATGAATGAAAGGAAGGGAGAATGTAACAATGAATGAAAGGGAGAGAGAATATAACAATGAATGAAAGGAAGAGAGAATATAACAATTAATGAAAGGAAGAAAGAATATGACAATGAATGAAAGGTAGGGAGAATATAACAATGAATGAAAGGAAGGGAGAATATAACAATGAATGAAAGGGAGAGAGAATATAACAATGAATGAAAGGAAGAAAGAATATGACACCGAATGAAAGGAAGGGAGAATATAACAATGAATGAAAGGAAGGAAGGGAGAATATAACAATGAATGAAAGGATGAGAGAATATGACAATGAATGAAAGGAAGGGAAAATAGAACAATGAATGAAAGGAAGGAAGGGAGAATATAACAATGAATGAAAGGAAGGGAGAATATAACAATGAATGAAAGGAAGGAAGGGAGAATATAACGATGAATGAAAGGAAGAAAGAGTATGACAATGAATGAAAGGAAGAGAGAATTTGACAATGAATGAAAGGAAGGAAGAGAGAATATGACAATGAATGAAAGGGAGAGAGAATATAACAATGAATGAACGGAAGAAAGAATATGACAATGAATGAAAGGAAGAGAGAATATAAGGATGAATGAAAGGAAGGGAGAATATAACAATGAATGAAAGGAAGAGAGAATATAACAATGAATGAAAGGAAGGAAGGGAGAATATAATAATGAATGAAAGGAAGTAAGGGAGAATATAACAATGAATGAAAGGAAGAAAGAATATGAAAATGAATGAATACAATTGTATTTCCTAAATGTGGATTGATAAGGCCTGCAGACCTTGTAACTATTTACAAAGACTGAGAAAACATTGAAATCTGCCCTTTTTCCAGTCCGAGGTGGGCATTGAACCCTTGAAACACCTTCTAATACTTGATCTTGCTGTAGTGTGTAGGTATAGCCCCTACAGACCATAACAATATTCCTGACGTTTTTGCGAACTGTGTGTGGGGAGATGAGGGGGGGGGGGTTTCCGGGATTTGAAAAAATAAAATAAAAAAGATACAGAAAATAATTTTTATGAAACAGATTTATATATTCTAAAATGAAAAATGTTGTAAAAAACTTTTACTTCACCCCTAACTTTTTGTTTCAGTTTTTACGGGTAGGCATGTATTGAGATAGACCAGCAGGCTAGGCAGTCAGGCATAAGCCTGTTTCAGGCCTTAAAATATTTTATAATTCAATTTTCATGCCTTTGTAAGAAATACTTTGTCCAGAGTCGAATTGTCTGAATTTAAAACAACATTTTTTTTGCAAATTGGGAAGGAAGGTTGCAGGTTTAATGGCAGGATAAAAAAATACAGAAAAAAATCGCAGCATTACTGAAATAGAATTCCAGCTAATCCGAGTACCCTGGAAATTCAATCTCTTTGTGTTAAGGACAATCTAGAGATTAGAGAGAAGGAGGAGGGGGTAGATAGGTAAGATGGAATTGGAATAAATTGATATCAGAGAAAGGTTTAGAGAAAGGAAATTAAAAATAAAATAGTTGTAAATACAAAAATTTAAAGGTGAAAGACAAAAAATTATTGCACTTTAAGTTGACATTGAGAGGGGGGGGGGAGGAATTTGTTTGAGAGCAAAACGGAAACTAAAGGAACAAGCGTAAATTTTAAATTCTTGAGAATTTTGGATGTGTGGCATGAAGAAATTTGCTTGGAATTGGGAAGGCCTGAGGAGTAATAGTATTTAATTTATGTGTGATATAGTGCATGGAGTAGGGTTCTGTGCGTGGAGTTCAGGAGGAGTTGAGTGTGTGGGTGATGTTAAGTGTAATGGAATATTAGAAGTGTGGTCGATGTGGAGTTTAATGGAATATTGGAAGTGTGTTCGATGTGGAATTTAATGGAATATTGGAAGTTTGGTCGATGTGGAGTGTAATGGAATATTGGAAGTGTGGTGGATGTGGATCCCACCTCCCGGGTAAATTTTGGGCGCAACAAGGGTGCTTGCTTACAGTTCTCTTAATTCGACTTTTAAGAATGGAAAAAGTACAAAAACAGCTATTCCATTTTAAAGGTTTGAAAAGGGACACCCTCCTACCCTAAGGTTGATAAGTGATAACGTAAAAATTACCAAAATGCCTGAACATAAAATCTTTAATTATTTCCCTCAGGAATATTTTAAAGCCGTTACTGAAATCTACATACAACTGGCCTCACATAAATCAAAACTGACCAACAAAGTTGAAAAAAAACAAAGTTAAAAAACAATAAATATTTTTCTTGAAAAATGCACTTAATAGAAGTTTGACGGATGCAGTTAGCTGCAATAATATTTTGAATAAAGAGGATATGACTCTAGAGCTCTTACCTCTTTCTAAGGTTTCATAGGTAAATCTAAGCCGAAATATTTAGACAATAGTGATGTTATTTAACAATTATTCCCGAGCCCGAATTTAAAGCATTTGGGACGCGGCTCAAATATGGTTGGTTCCACTTAAAACTGTATTCAATGTTTCCAGATTTAAGCTAGCGCTCAATTGAAACCGGTTTTGGCGGATTTGAGACGAGGCTCAAATTCATTAAATTCTAAATCCGGACTTTCAGATACTGATAGTTGATAGTTTTTTTTTTTATTTAATTTTGGATGAGAATTTTTAAGTTCAGAATACAAAATATTTTTCAGTTCAAATTTTAAATTTTTTACAAACATTCCCTAGGTTCATTTGTTCTCAAAAAAATTTGAGCCCATAATTTGGCTTTTAAAAAGTTTTTTGGAGACACAAAACCAAAAAATAAGGAAATTTTTTTTGTTTGTGTGTAAATTGTATCTTGAATCAGAACTCAAATTTGATTAGGTAACTCGGCAGAACCCTGGGAACTTGGTTTAAAAGTTTAACAGATTGATTTTATGGGGAAAACTTAGTTCCAAGCAAAGCTGGGTTTCAAAGTTAGTTTTATAAAAACACTAGCTTGGGAACCCAGCTTTGCCTAAAAACTAAACATTCTCTAAAATATTCAACCTGGTCAATTTAGACCAAGCTCCTAAGTGAACATTTTGGGAAAATTAGCAAAGGGATTCAATAGTTATGATCGGACAGACAAACAAACAGAGATTACAACTTTATATATATAAATTTGAATGTTGAAACATTAAGTACATGGAAATCGTTGTCGTCATAATAAACTTAACGGAAGGAAATCAGCACAAAGAAGTCCAGGAAAGGGAAATCAGCACAAAGAAGCCCAGGAAAGGGAAATCAGGACAAAGAAGTACAGGAAAGGGAAAGCCTTGAAGGTTGAATGAAACTTTTTGCGGAAAACATTCCGCCGCCGCCCGTCCGACTTCTCTTCTTTGTTGAGCTGAGAGCAAAAAATCAAATAAAAACCGAGGAATTGGAAAATAATTACCGCGACCCAGAAAAGTTTCTGCAGTAAAGCCTAGTACTTTAATAGAATGACCCAAATAGTTGAAACATCGTCATGCTGAAGCAATTAGCTTGGGCAACTTTTGTTTTCAGGCAACATAGAATTTTTGCAAGTTTTTTAACTTTCCAAGGACTGAACAACCACAATTACAATCCAAATTTAAATAACCTCAAAGGCTAAAAAAATTTGTTCACCTATTTGAAAACATTAAAAACTAATTATACTCATTTTGCTTATTGAACTTGAAAGTCTACTGTTAATTTTGTATTTTAAATACTAAATATTTTCTTCTTTCTTGGTAAAATCTACGTAATTAAAGTATAGAAAATACGCATATTTGATTATCTTTTAATAAAAGACATTTAAAAAAAATTTAATTTATAAAAATGCGAAATGGTCTTGTTTCTAATTTTCAACCGATTTTAG
Source organism: Eurytemora carolleeae (assembly GCF_000591075.1). Classification (NCBI taxonomy): domain Eukaryota; kingdom Metazoa; phylum Arthropoda; class Copepoda; order Calanoida; family Temoridae; genus Eurytemora; species Eurytemora carolleeae. Next base: position 401,075 of record NW_019396090.1, on the reverse strand, counting down.
GCCAAGTCCTGCAAAGGAGGAAAGTTTGGGGCTGAATTCCTCTCCTCTGGAAATCTTTTTACAACTAGTTTTCAATCTTTATCGACTTCAAAAGTTAATGGTTCCTCCCAAAGGATGAGACAAAAATGACGATCTGGAAAATTTTAAATATATGATATAATTACCCGGATACTGTACACATGCAAGGACCCGGATACTGTGCACATGCAAGGACCCGGATACTGTACACATGCAAGGGCCCGGATACTGTACACATGCAAGGATCCGGATAATGGTAAGAAAAAGACAGAATAAATTAATTTCAAGGGTATCCAAAGTCTCATCCTTAGTAGGTTTCCCTTTCTTGTCTTCCAAAAAACTTTAAAAACTGAGTTGTTTCAGGTATCAAAACGTTTTTCAAAACGATTTAAACTGTTCTGAACACTAATTGAATTAAGGTATTATTGAACGCTTGGTGGAGAATTTAAACTTGTAATTTGAGACGTGAAATTTTCCCATCCTAGCTCCATACAACATTGTATATTTGAATTATATGTATTTGATGCTTAATATTAATATAAATTTTTGTAAATTTATTCATGTAATAATGATGTTAATTAGATATAGTTAACACAATTTATTTGATTGAGCCAGGGAAGGGGACCGGGGGCTTTTAGATTTATCCTTGATAAATTTGATAACTTTTCATACAATAATTAGATCACTGTATTGAAAATACAGTCCAAATTAATACAAGTCCATCTGGAATTTGTCTTTTGCTCTAGTAACATATAAAATAATGACATGACAGGTGTACAAAAAAAAAGGGTGTTAGCCATTTAAACTTTTCAGAAAGAGGCAATATTCTTTGTTTCTAATAATGAGGATACATATGGGTGTTAATATAATTCTTTTAGTCCTTAAAAGGCACAACTTATTTAAAATCACGGAATACTTGGGTTTATAAAATGTTAATTGTTAGAAAAGTACATTTACGCAAAATCCTGCGTTTGCAAACGACAATTTTAGAATAAAGGAATTGTTAGAATTAGGATGGAACAGTAGAATATCTAGGGATAGGTTGGAACAGTAGACTATCTAGGGATAGGATGGAACAGTAGAATATCTAGGGATATAATGGAACAGTAGAATATCTAGGGATAGGACAGAACAGCAGAATATCTAGGGATAGGATGGAACAGTAGAATATCTAGGGATAGGATAAAACAATAGAATATCTAGGGATTGGATGGAACAGTAGAATATCTAGGGATAGGATGGAACAGTAGAATATCTAGAGATAGGATGGAACAGTAGAGTAACTAGGGATAGGATTGAACAATAGAATATCTAGGGATAGGATGGAACAGTAGAATATCTAGGGATAGGATGGAACAGTAGAATATCTAGAGATAAGATGGAACAGTAGAATATATAGCGATAGGATGGAACAGTAGAGTATCTAGGGATAGGATGGAACAGTAGAATATCTAGGAGGGATAGAATGGAACAGTAGAATATATAAAATATGATGAAAATAGTAGGATAGGATTCTTGTTACAGAAATCAAATAAAGTTATTGTGAACTGATATTTCTCAAAAACGTCTAATTGAAAACCATTAAAACTATTTTCAACAAAATACTTTATACGTTCTGTGTACGCAATATTTCGAAATCTTTACTCCTGAATAACCTGTAGTTGTTGGTCCGAAGAATCTAGGGAACTAGCAGCCCTGATCCACCCAGCTTGCCAATCCCATTCATGTATTCGAGATAATTTTAGCGGATTTTTGCTACTAACTGATAGAAATCTTTTTCCCACAAGGGGAGGCCTAATACTGGCCATCTTCACTCCCCTGAGTTAACTTATGACACACTGGATCATTTAGAACTGTGTTTACAGCTGTGAAGCTGAACTGATGTTGCACGGCCCGGATGGGAAAGAAGACTACTAGGACTACCACTTGTTCGCGGAGTGATATCTGTCAAGGCAGTGGTGATACGGTATACTTTCATCCGCCAAACCAGGCTACTCGATGTAAAACAGGTAATTGTCGGAGTCAGTCGCTAGATGCCTCTAGTGGATAAATGAAACTGAAAGTGGCTTTCTTTGTACTTAATGGCTGAAGTCTATGGTCTGTATTACATTTCATCTCTTGCGTAATAACACAAAAGTTTGAAGATGAAAAATAGATGAAGACTAGTGATTATTCATCCCCCCCGCCCCCCTACCAATCCCACTAAGACTAACAATTGAATTAGAAACCAAGAAACCCCAGCGACCTGTATTCATTGTGGCCAGAAATATTATAGAGTTTGCAATTTTTACACTAGAACAATAATAATATTACGCTTTTACAACAAATTTTTTTTATTGATTATATCTTTAAATTAGATAAATATACAATCTTTTAAGGTGCCGAAATTTTTAGAATATCAATATTTTATTTGCTTTGTACGAAATATGGTTAAAATATTTTAAAAGATAGAATTTTAGTTTATTTATTTGTCGGCTATGTCTAGAGTATATTTTTTACTGCTTGTTGTGCAGTAAATTTTGTATGAATATATTTGATTAAATATTAAACTATTACTCTGGTACTTCCAACTCAATACGTTACACGTTACGATTTTTCATAAAAATTTGAAATTTAATTGGCTATCGTGTACTTTACGTAGGAATAAAATAGTTTACGTACTAATACAATATACATTTACTGTCAGACAAAAGAAAAAACACCTAGAGCCCTAATATCGTTGTTTACAAAATATTGCAGTACACTACTTTGTAAGCATGATATTGAGTGTTCCTGATGTACATTCCTTGGTATGCCCCGAAAGGAATGCTCCTAAGAATGTTCAGTAAAGTTAAGCGGAATAATTATTAATTAAGACTGTAGACAGAGTGTAGAAGTCTTAATCCTTCCAGCTCGGACTAAACTAAACAACTGAAAGACGACATTTTAAATAATCGGAGCCGGAGTTAGTCTGAGTTTAGTCTAGGTTGACAATATGGTACTGAAGGATTGAGGATCCAGTGAATTCTCCAAACTTCTCAAGATCTGCAGATCCAGTATCCCTCTTTACGAGGATATCTCCAACCAGCTCCTCCAGCCTGAAACACAAAATATTTTATGATTAATTGTTAAATTTAAACGATCTCTCCCTCCTCAAGCAGGGGTGTATATTTTCCTAATAAATCGTTCCCTCCCCTATTTAGAAAATAATATTTATCCCCAAAAGTAAATTTTATATATGTTTTTTTTCTCTCACTAAAATAATAATAATAAAATAATAAATAATAAAATAATAGATTTTTTGGATTAGAAGTATCAAAAAAAGCGTGAAAAACTTGCCTTTTAATAATCCAACTATCATACCCCCCAAATCATCATAATTCATTCCCCCCCGGCCCCCATCAACATATTTGTCTCCAATCTGTGAGATTTAAAAAAAAAATTGTCAAGGGTTTGGGAGAAATTGATGAATTTTTGGGTATATTAAGTGGAATGAGCATTAAGAAATGACATGAATCCGGCTAGGAATATTGTTGATCCGGATTCTCAAACTGGACACGGATCCGGCTGTGTGTGAATCCAGTTGATTCGGATTCAGGGCCGTAGTCAGGAATTTGTCCAGGGGGGGGGGCGTAATATTTTCTTCCAGAGGGGGAGCTCAGCAACCAATGGGGCCTGAAAACCCCCTGAAGTTCATAGATTTCACTGGTCAAGGGGGAGGGGCTGAGCCCCAGTCGCCCCCCTCACTACGCCTCTTTCCGGATCGATTGCTTTTGAGTGAACTTACTTGTAGGATTGTTTATTTGCGCATGCGCGCATAATCAGGTTTCCAAAACCGTTCAAGTTGAGTAGCTCCTCAGCAGGTCTACGATAATTCTACAACAACAATAATAAATTAAAAATAAATAATAAAAGTAAATGTTTTTATGGTGACGTAAAAAAAAAATTAGCGAATTTAAGTTTTGATGGTTTATTTAGAATAACGCTTTAAATTGAAAGATAATTTTTAGAAAATATTTATAATTTTATCTTGGGTTTTAGGGAACAGATTTTGAATGAATGATATGCAATGGGGAGGATTGAAATAATGAATGAAAGGTTGAATAAGTACATGAATGAAGTACAAATAAATATATGTATATATATGATAAAATTGATTTAAGATGAATTAAAAGAATGGGAATTGCAAGTTTGAACTATAGGATAAATGATTGGGCAAATGATTAAATGAAAGATTAAATAAATACACTAATAAATGAATGAATTAAAAAATAAATAAATGAATGAATACCTTCTTAATCTCCTGGAAGTTTACATCGTACACCCCTCTCTTCATCTTCTCGATCATGTCGAACATGTCCCTAAACAGGTTAAAAAATTAAAAAGTTGTTTTAATGTAACGTTTTAAACAATTAAAAAAAATGTTAAAAAATATCTAAATAACTTATTTGTTAAACATTTTAAAACTTAACTATTCATTTTTGATCATAATTAGTCTATATCAAACCCCCCCCCCCTCTTTATACTTACACTGTGGATAGGGGGGTTGTTAATCATTTTTAAAACGATCGATAAAAGTATCGTTTTTCGTTTATTTTTTATTTTATTTTAAAATACGATCGTTTCGTTTTTAGAAAGTAACAATTGTTTATGAAAACGAACCGCGCACTCGTTCTGAACTTTTAGAAAACGAAAAATTTTTCTCGCTAATGAATCTGAGTCGAGACAATTAATTTCAATTTCTGTTTAGGGAGATAAGGTTATGAATATGGTCGTAAATGTTTTTTTTAAATTGAGATAAATAACCTGTAAGTTTACTAACCTCAGTTTTTCCTCAAAAAATGTATTATCTCTTTAAATGCTCGTTAACGATGGGTCGTCGTTAACGGTCATTAACGAATAGTCGTATTTAACGGTCGGTTAAAGAAACGGTCGGTCCGTTTTTCGTTTATTCTTCGTCGATTTTAAAAAGAAACGATCGTTTTTCAAAAAAGTGGAAACGATCCATCTCTTACTGTGGGGGCCGAGGGGAGAGGAGATGGGTGATTTTTGATGAATGGTATAGATAGGGGGGAAGCAAAATGATTTTTCGAGATAATAAACACCCCTAAATTACCTTGGAGGTGGAACCAGTGTCCTGTCTAGGTCTAGGATGTAGCAACGGTCACGGAGAGAGTCAATAATCACGGTGTAATTTTCCTGAAATATCCATAATTTTCTTATTCAAAATATTGATAAAACAACTTTAGAAAAAATAATTTTTAGTTATAATAGTTACTTATCTAATGTTATAAAATATTTATAATATGCGGCTGAAATAAGCCCGAGTTTTATGGAAATATACATGACCCGTTATGTCATAAAAAATAAAAAAATAAAACCCCTATATCAGAAACCTATCACAAATAATTTCCCTTTATAAATTGTCCAGGGACATCGGACAAACCCGTCTTCAAATATGGAAATAGATCAATTTAAAATAAAACATCTTTAATTAGAAGGAATAATGAAGACGACAATAAAACCACTATTATTTGCTGCTAGTTACTACTGTCAGTATACCTGGAAATCATGCATGTATCTTCCCATGAAGAGCTCTGGGAGTTCTACAACCTCGTAGTTCTCCTCCTCAACGTCGATGTCGAAATCGAACTCGAAAGATCTCTAAAAAAACAGATTTAAAAATTAACAATTATAAATCTAACTAAAATTCAACTTATAGAAAGAAAACACGAAAGATTAAAGAACTTTAGAAAAAAGAACTACAAGATATTTAAAAAAAATAGAACTATATTTTTGCCCATGTATGTTTGAAATTTTAAATAAAGCCTCTAAATAACTTTATACTACAAATATATCTCTACTTTTCAATGATTTTATGAGATACGTGATTAGTCATGCAACTTGATATCTGCTCATAAATAAAGTTAATGATAAGATTAAACTTATTTTGAACACGTTTTTAAATTTATTATTTTAATCGTTTTTTTTCTATATAAGTGACTTGCGGATTTCTACTACAGAAACAAGAAATTGTCTAAGTTAACAATATAAACCAAGAAAATCGACAATATCTGCAGTGTTACTGATCAAGAATAGGTTTAAAGTTTACAGCTGTGAATCGGGCAACTAGAGGCCCATTAGAATTTGCAACGAAAGTCCCTTAAACGAATGAATAAGTGAAAACTAGAAATGAGATGCAGGTACGTTCAATATCAAAATGGGACATACTCAAAGCCTTGAATATTTTATGACTTCAGGTGTATAATTTTCAGAATATTAATGAATTCGGAAAAATAAAAACGAAATTTGGAACACCAAAAAATCATTAATATTTTCCCTGAAAAAATCACTAACTTCCCCAAATTCAGCCGAAAAGGGGGGGGGGGAATAAAGGCCCTTCTATGACTTACCTTTAAATCGGGCAGAAGCTGGAGACTTTCCACTTCCTCTCTCTCATGTTCTTCAATCATTTCTCTGTACAACTCTTCATCCATCATCTTCTACAATAAAGTACAGTGCAGTACAGTACAATACAGTACTGTTTAGTACAGTATAATACAGTATAGTACAGTATAGTACAGTACAGTACAGTACAGTACAGTACAGTATAGTATAGTATAATACAGTATAGTACAGTATAATACAGAATAGTACAGTACAGTACAGTACAGTACAGTACAGTACAGTACAGTACAGTACAGTACAGTACAGTACAGTACAGTACAGTACAATTCAGTACAGTACAGTACAGTACAGTACAGTACAGTACAGTTCAGTACAGTACAGTACAGTACAGTACAGTACAGTACAGTACAGTACAGTACAGTACAGTACAGTACAGTACAGTACAGAATCATTTCCTTGTACGAGTGGGTACTAAACACCCATTAACAAAACGCCCAATTACAACCTAGTAAGGTTATGATGAATTATTGTTAATAAAATATGTTTAATGTATTTATTAGATTAAATACTAACACTTACCCTGACAGTAGCGCCAATAATGGTGGATTCAGAGAATATATCTCTCAGTGGTAGACGACACATGCCGGCGTAGTTACTTAAAACAGGAAACAGATTATAATTGGGAATTTTAGAAGAAATCTGGAAATTTTTATTACTTGTGCAAACTTTGAATTTTCGCTTGTGTTATCAAAGGGGCTGTGTACGGTATTTCAAACGACCCTCAATCGAAAGTAGTAATCCGACCCTTTACCCCCTCTTCACACCTTAGATTATGTAAAAAAAATTTTATCTAAATATTATCATTTTCAATCAATTTTGAAAATTGAATTGCGGATTCCATTGTTCAGCAGAGACTAGAAAGAAATCAGAAAGAATTAATTTCAAAATAGAAGAAAACGATATCCTCCTTGTTGTTACTCAGAAACAGGTTTAAATTGTACTATTGGGAATCGGTCATGTAACGCAATAAATGTCGGGTCATATAAAATTCATTGGTGTATAATTCTTGAAATATCACTTTTTTAGGTTTATTTTTCCCTCCAGATGTTAGGTAGCGCAAAATTATTTTTTAGGTATGTTTCGCTTAATCGGGTAAACAATTGAATTTTTGGGCTAGACATATCAAAAAGTGGTTAGATATCTAATTTATCATTTTTTCCTTATTCGGCCCGGGGGTTAATTCTAAAAAAAATGCACCCCTGATACGGGGACACGAAGCACCCTGGATTCCTCCTACCTCCTAACAATGAATGTCCTGTATGAGTGAACTCCTGCTCCAATGCCCAGGATGAGAAGGGAGAACAAGGACAATACAAGGCAACAGTTTGTCAGATAGCCTACAGGAAATAAAACATTAAAGGGACTGTACGCGTAATTTCAAGTGACCTTCCATTTATAGAGAGGCTTAACCGATCTTGAATGATACCCTTTAAACCTTTGTTCAATCAAGGTTTTCGCAGATATTCATATAGCGGGAAATTAAGTGCCAAGTAACAGTGCCTGTGTACACTAGCACAGAGAGTACAATGTTAGAGATGTCAACGTTTTGATTTTTCTAGATTTTAGCTTTCGTTACGATAGTGTTCATCAAAAGTATTAACGTTTGAAACGTTACGTTGCACATTATGAAATTTTATGGCATAGAGTGACGTTACGAAATGAATTTTCTGCACTTGAATACCTTTTACAACGTTAAGCTTTATTAAATGTTGTTGAAAAAAACAGTAAGCTCCGTTACGCTTTTGCATTTGATGTTTTAAAAAACTTTCCCAACGTTGCGTTAAAGCTTATGTAATATAACCACAATTTTTTAACGTTCCACTTTCATGCAAGGTAAATATTTTCAGAGACCTTACGTTACACTTTCACTTAGTTTAAGATCTAGAAGATGACAAACGTTTTGCTTTAATAAAACGTCATTGGGGCATAGTTCTGTACGTTACAATGCATTTCAGTGCAAAGAATATTTTTTGTTAACGTTACGTTTTATCTTAACTTTTCCAATATAAACTCTTTTAATTACGTTTAGAAATTTTACTAAAATGCACCTTTTCTTACGTTACGATTTATCGAAACGTTATTGTGAAAACTTTTTGTTACACTTTTTTACAACTGACAATCAAAACTGTTAATTAGTTTCGTTTCTAAGAAAGATTTGAAAAAATGTTCTATACGTTGCTTTGTATTAAAATGTTCAAGCCTTAATGTTTCTAACATTACACTTTATTAAAATAATATTGTTTCTAAATGAAAGCATTGCAAGATTTTTTCCGTGATAATTACATTTTTTTACTCATCCTGTATGTTGCAGTTGTTTTGTTAACCTTTTTAGAGAATGTGCAGTAGAAGAATATGCATTATGAAAGTTTTTAGCATTAGACTTTCAACTCAAAGTGGGTCTTTAAGGGACTAGAGACGTAATTTCAAATGACCTTCCATTTATGGAGTGGCATGTCCAGTAGGGGTGATCAATATTGGAAAAGAGCCAACCGCCCACCGGAAGTCGCTCCGTTTTCACTGTAAGGCCACAAAAAAATTTCATTTTTTATTTCATGTTTAAAAAAATTGAAAATTGAGTGAGTCAGAGCTAAAAAACTCATCAAAAACATTAAAAAGTTTTACAACCGGAATTTAGTACCGTTTTTTGGACATAACTTCTTTAGATTTTAATATATTCAAAAATGGTTTTCGAATCTGAATTCAGCATGAAATTTATAAAAAAAGATGTATCATATTTACTTTTTGAAATATTTTTTTAGGCCTTACGACGATTTCTTCAATATTAAATTGTCAATTCGCAACCCTATTGAATTTTTTTTTATTACAATATTTTTATTAATTTGAAACGCAGCGACCTCAGGTGGGCGGCTGGCTGAGTTCTAAAAAAAGTCACAAATCAATCACCCTGAACGTCCAGCATACATTTACAAGATAGGAAAACACTCCTAATTTTCAAATCATCAATCAGATGTAGGTATACACGTTATTATTGGGAATCAAGCATGGCCCTCTTTAAATGGAGGATCACTTGAAATTATCATCGTGTATTTGACGAGCTTAAAAATAGACATGTTTTGGGACACTTCATATAATGAGTTAAAATTCGGCAAGGCAAACCACTTTTGCATTTTTTCTTTTTTTTTACGCAATGCAGACTCATCCTTTTCTTCTATCTAACAGAATTCATAGTTTAAAATATCTACAACATTGGGTAGCAAAGATATAGGGATTAGAAATATAAGTTTGTGAACAACTCAATTCCTTTAGACATTATTATCTAACATAAGTCATAGCTTGAAATATCAAAAGTCTACAACACCAGCTTGCAAAGATGCAGAGATTAGAAAATTATAATTTGTGGCGAATTTTTAGTTCTTTTTGTGTTTTTTTTTATGTTACTTACAACGTGAGTAAAAAAGCGGCATTAGCTTTAGTTTACAAACCACAATGAAAATGTTTTCAGAGTTCATGTTTGGGGTTAAAAAATATCAAATATAGGAAGACAAGTGCTAAATTTTTTTAACACAAACAGCGCGAAGTAAAATTATATAACATTTTTTTCTTTTTTAATTAAAAATCTTTTTTTTTCTTTTTTAAAGTTTCATAAAAATCTATTGATGAATAAAACATAACACACATTTTCAATTTGATAAAATATTGTTGCATTTTAGTATCTACATTTCTAAATTTTTCAGCCTAAAACATGAACCATGCCAACTGAAGTTATGATTTCAAGTAGTCAAATAAACATGAAACCCAGCAATTGTGTTTGTTCACAGACCCGTTCCACTTAAAAGTTTATTTTTTGCAATTAGTAAATCATTTTCTTTAAAACAGAAAATGCATATGTAAAATTTCTTCATGTCGTCTTCCTTTTCCAGAGTTTAAGTGGGTTTCCTCAAACAATGGCAAATCAAACCTTTGATGTCCAAGAAACATTTATAAGATTTGAATTTTCACAAATAGCATGTTACAAAAAAAACTCGTTTACACTTTAGAATGGAATTAAGTTTTTTTTTCAAATTTACTAATCCCTATATCTTTCAAACCCGATGGTTTAAACCTTGTAAATTTCAATATTAATGGTCTGCGACATCGGGTTGCAAAGATATATTAAATGAAAATTAGAGTTTTTGGCATAAACTCATTTTCTTTAAACTTGAAATGAAAAACCATAAGTCTTTGCTCTTATTATCATCAGTTGAATCTCTTACATTGATATATTAGAAACGTTTTGAAATGTTTTGATTGGCAGAATTATTGTTACGTTTTTAAAATTAAAACTCAGCCCTCATAGTCTAGCGTTTTATGAACAACATTTTCATCAGACATATATCTAACGTTAGACTAATCAATTTAGTATTCAGAGAAAAGTTATGAAACATTTTGATTTACAGAATTACATTTTTTTAAATGTTATACATTACATTATTGAAATTTTACTCTGTAAAAAACTTTCGTTTCCTGATTATTAAAATAATAACCCATTTCTGCAACGTTGAATTTTTTATTATATTATAAGGGAAAACGTTTCAAAACGTTTTCATAAACAGTAATGCATTTTTCAGTTATACAACGTTACACTTTTTATAAGTTGAACTTTGAAATAGAAATCCTTTCGTTACGATATTCAATCAAATCACAATTCATTTTTCAAACGTTAGACTTTCAAGCTCCCTTTGGAAACAAAACATTTCTTTACGTTATGTTCAAAAAAGTTGTAGATATTAGAAAAATAACGTTACATTTCCACAAAACGCTAACGTTGGGGGTATGTTCCTCTAACGTTAACGTTTAACGTTAGGTATGAGCTCCTATAACGTTAACGTTTAACGTTCACGTTATATAGAATATATCCAAACGTTACACATTATTGTGACGTAACGTACAAAAACGTACATTTTACGTTACGTTACACTATCGTTGACATCTCTATAACAATGTACACTGTAACCTCGAGTCTCCCTGCACTCAATCTTCAGCTATACAAACGAAGGTATCTACCTCATCGTTGTTCGGACAAAAGACTTAAAGACTTCAGACATGCCTATTTATAAATGGAAGGTCACTTGAAATTACGCTTACAGTCCCTTTAAATGAGTAATCATTGATTGATTGCAGCTATCTTCAAATGATCACGGGCAATTTTTTTTCTGTAATCAATAAATTAGGAATTGACGAGCAGAGTTCTATGGCACCAGATGAGAAGAAACTGGCTCAAATTTGTTCCAGCAAATTTAATTTGTTGACACGTTGAAACTCTCTTTAATAGAAGTCAAGCTTAAATGTTTTTCCTTAATGTTTTTCCTTATGTTAATATAATAATTACTTTTAATATAGTTTTATGAAACATTTCAATATCTTTTTATCAAAAATGGAAAACTTATTTTTTCAGATTTAAATTTTTGCGGAAAATCAATAATACTGTAATTTGTTCCGATATCAAATCCATTATCAGACATTGAAGAGAAAAAAAAATTGATCAGACAGAAAATATATTAATCATAACAATTAATTTTCTCTTTGAAGATGGAAAAAAATAAATTCCTTTCTAGAGAATAATATTTATTTTTCTTTAGAAAATAAAATAATATTTTTAAGGCTTAGAAAGGGGGTGTACTCAGTACTGTATAATGTATATTGAGTAAAAATAAGTAGTTTAATAACAAGGTCTGACTAAACCAGAGGTTTTAGTATTTCATGCAGCTTGAATTATGAAATTGAAAAAGGAATAAAAAATTAGATTGACAATTCAAATTCCTATCAATAATTCAAGGATACGTTTTTTCTTTTTTCTTCGCATAAGCTTGTGCTAAACAAATTTCGGTATATTTCAGTCTTTAGAGCTGGAACTTTCAAGTTTACTTGATTTGACTGCCTGGTTTGAATACCACCTCCATGTGGTATTTTCCAGACATTGCATAATTTATGAATAAAAACAGAAAACAAAGATCAGCAATTAAAAAGCTCGAGTTAAAGAATTACAATCTTTTCATTTATGCTCAATTTGTGTCTTAATATCAAATTGTTATCGATATCAATATTAAAACTCAACAAGCTGACAGGGGCGAGATAATATATTTTCGAAGATTTGTAAGAAACTAGAAAATTTGGCTTTACAGGAGGAGATTATTTCTACTGTTTGATACTTTTTAATAGGGGGTATTACAAATTTAGTTATTTACCAAATTCACCCCTATTCACTATCAAAAAGCATTTCTAGTAGGAAGGGAGGGGGAGGGGGGGGGGAATGATGTATCCCTAACAGTTAACGTCTTGATGATAATTCTACAAGTCTCATCAATCTGATGAGCCAGAAACTGGTTATGGATTCAATTCCTTGAATTAGCCAATAAAAGCTGACACGGGCACTAACACTGCATGATAAGACACACAAATACATTTAATAGTACACAGGGTAACAAAAACATAAACCACACTATTGAGGCCTATATTTTAGAAGGTTATTTTATGGGCAATTTCTTGGGCGAGCACGGTGGTCCAGACAAGCATTAATGTGTAGAAACATATTCACGGGGGGGGGGGGG
>NW_019396090.1:353612-387330 GCF_000591075.1 Eurytemora carolleeae | reverse complement strand
TCGGTAGTGTTGGTATAAAGGCGGTAAACCTGAAACAAAAACTGCGTTATATTAACTTAAGACCACTATGCAGTTTGATAAGAGAGCAGCAGAGGCCCTCCTCCAGACCAACCTAAGGAACTGCGCAGATTAATAAAATTTGTTTCTGCGCATTCGGAAAATGGTGTTATTCTACCTGCTTTAATATTTATAGCCATACGTAGTTATTGAAAAAAAATAATTGCAAAATTAAAAATAAGTTTCTTATGTATTTTGAGGAAAAGAAACGTTTGATTAAATATATATATTTTCAGTTTATGATTGGTTTCAGCTTGTATTTTCTAAACTTCAGTATTTTGCTGCGTAGAGACGTTTTCCCTCAAACTTAAGAACCGTAAAAATAATTTTAATTTTGGCCGGGATTTTCAAATTTGGTTTTAGACTTTTTAGTTTTAGTCTAGTTCTGACTGTGTGCAGCTGTGGGTTGCTGGCTGCAGCAAGGCACTGGAGTGAATTGTAATAATGTATAGTATGACGATCATTATGAATTTTAGTATTTTTCAAGAAGGAACATCGGTTTGTCGGAGACTAGCTAAATGTTTGCAGGGCGGTAATTTCCTAGAGATCGATTTTTGGTAATTTAATATAATATATTTTTGAATGTTATCGTTCAGGGTATATTCCTAGTATACGATTTTTGGACCCCCCCCTAAAATGAATTAATAAATAATTTTTTTCTTTTTTTCAAAAATCACACATCCCCTCCCCTGATTTGCGAAAATAAATTTTCCCTTTCATTAGGACGCAGAGGGGGTAAAATCATGTATTGTATAATCATCAATCAATTCACAACCAATATAACCGAATCCTTATTCAAAAAACATATGTTCAAATAAAGCTATAAATTCTATAACTATAAATTCTAGATAAATATTTTTCTAACGAAATATAATAAAATTTGATTGCGTTATCTCATAACATTTCGAAAGTTTAATAATAATTCCAAAGTTTAGAAAAATTTTCACATTCAGGACAAGATGTTCACTAGATATTCACAGCTTTTTCTATGAGTATAATTGATCAAGTAGAACAACCGTTAACCCATTCCATGATACTTTCTATCCAAATATCTAGATAAATTCAACTAAATTTCCCAATTTCAAGAAAAAAATTTAGGGGTGTATAAAATTCTTCCCCCCCGGGGAGGGGGGGGGGGAATAAATCAAAGACCCAAGAGGAAGGGAAGTGTGATAGGTAGGGAAGAAGAAACGTAGGGAATTGGAAGGTTGGTAAAAGGAAGGTCGGGAGTGAAAGGGGAAGATTGCGAAGGAAACAGGAAGGTTGAGAGGGAAAGACAAAAATAGGGATTAGGGAACTACAAAAGGGACAGGGAAGGTAGGAAGGGGAAAATGAAGGTAGGGAAGGTAAAAAGAAGGTAGGGAAGGGAAAATGAAGGTAGGGAAGGTAATCCAATCAGTTTTGAACATGGAGCTCATGTTTCACATGTGGCCGCAGCGCCCGGCCCCTTAGCCTGTTCGTTCAAGCTGCAGCGCTCGGCCCAATTTCCTTTCCTACCCATGCATCTAAATTGAGGGGGGGGGGGGGTAATTTGTTCTTTAGGACAGGCCCCGAATTTTTTAGCTAAACCCGACCCAACAGGCACTTTCCTTTTGATTGATTGATTAATTGATTGATTGATTGAATAACGATTATTTCTCTTTATGCATCAAAAGGCGAGCATCTTAAATTGTAGAAAAATTACAATCCTTAAGATAAATCCACATAAATACAAACAAATTGAAGTATCAGGCGTTTTTTTCCTCAGCACTTGCAGAATAAACTTTTAATTTTGAGATATATTTTTCAGATGAAATGGCTCTAGCTGTTTTGGAAGAGATAGATGTGAAGTTAAATGATGTTTACAATATCAGACTGAATCCTATGACCCAAGATGATGATGCGATCAAAATAGGTTAAACGCTTTAAATTCTTTTTAATGATTCTTTATAAATTTTGTTCCTTTTTAATATTATAGTTTTTTTTGCAACTTGAAGACATGTCAGATGTCAAAAAAATGTTTTAAAGGGAATTCAGACATAAATTCAAGTCACACTGTGTTTACATGATCAATACTGAGGAAAAAATTTTCTATCTTTTATACTTTTAAAATGCTCCATTTCTTTTATTGGCAAGGCTGTAAAAATTCGCAAGTCATTTTAATAGCGCACCTTTAATTGAAACAATCCATTTTTAATGAGAAAAATATTTTTTATTCTTTTATGATTAAACGAAGGATAAATGCAAAATGGGTGCAGTTGTGAATCAGCCATGTCACTTTAATCGTCTTCTGCAGTCCCTTAAAACAATCATAAACGAATAAACAATTTTATATGATTCAAATATTGTTTTTTTTTATATTATAAGCATCAACTTTTTCAATCAAATACTTTAAATAATAATTATTTTACAACTACTTTACAGGGAAGTTAAGGGATTTATATTTTACTTTACCAAGGGTCGAGGAAACCTGTTGTTAAATGAAATTTTAATTTCCCGGAAATGTAGTTGTACAAAATTTTATCGTCTTTTAAGATGAAAATACGCGAATTTTTTCCCGAAAACTTCGCCGAACGGGTGGTTATTTTACACAACTGTCCGAAGGGACGTTGAGTTACCTAACCTCCCTCTTTTGGGGAATCATAGGTCGGTAGTGTTGGTATAAAGGCGGTAAACAAATTAATCATTAAAGGGACTGTAAGCGTAATTTCAAGTAACCCTCCGTGCAAAGATAGCAACGCCATATTTACAATGGACAACTTGAAACCTTTATCTGATCAAAAATGTAGAAGATTACGTCACTTTTCTCACTAGAAAGTGTTTTTAGTGAATTCTCTATTGTTTCTGATAAGCAAGAAATGCGCAAGTCACCAAGAGAAACCACATTTGAATAAAAACAGTTGAAATAAACAAAAACATGTATATCTAATTCAAATCTAATCCTGTAAACCTTTTTTCAGAACTATTTGCTAGTCTTCTGAGCCTGTATGATGACAGCTGGAAAATTCAAAATACAAGGAATGTTATTATTGTTTTTCTTTAATTAATTTAAGAGTAATTGTACTAATTTTTCTCTGTTAATCTTATTGACAGTGTACATTTTAAAAGTTTAAAACTGAGATTGTTGCATTATTGAATTTGGAGAGTGTGCTAACGGTTTTAAGGCAGCCCGCCTTTTAACTTGACCCTTGCCTGGCCCTCCACACCTTGTTTCATCGAAACATGGACGCCCTGCCAAACAATATGGTGGTACGGTTTGATGAGAGCTTAACCCTGACTCCCATGGGATTATGGTTGACCATTTTATTTATTTATTTAAGAGCGACAACTTAAAAATCTAAACTTTTGAATTGAGTCTCATGAAACCAATGAAAATAGATGAATGAAATTTATCCAAATAAAATTTTTGAGGTAATGCGTCTTTTACCGTTAATTGTATTGTACGTTTTCAAAAGTCCTTTTTGGTATTAAATTTTTTCAATTCGTTTTTACAAAATATTAATTTTTTCAATTTTTTTACAAATATTTAATTTTGGAGAACAATTGGAAAGGATGGGGGATGTTTTTATCCTATCCCCCACATTTTTATTTAATTTGAAGAAAAACAAATTTCCAGAGGATTAATTGGTTTGAATGGAAAACTTGAAACTAATCCTGATATTCTAAAGCCTGCAGTTCACAAGAAGATCAAGAGGTGAAATGTAACTAAAAATATTCTTCATTGAGATCTTCCCTTTCTCTAAAGTACATCATTTGGGGCATTTTTTCATGTCAATTTTTGTCGATTTTTTCACCTTGAGTAAATTTTTTTAAAAATTGGCAGGGTATTATGGATCAGACGAGTCATTATGAATTAACCCAGAGTCATAATTTAATGAATTTGAGCCGCGTCTCAAATCCGCCAAAAACCAGTTTCAATTGAGCGCCGGTTTAAATCTTGAAACATTGAATACAATTTTAAGTGGAATCAACCATATTTGAGCTGCGTTTTTAAATTTGGTCTGTGGTCAGATTAAACTGACATTTGAAGGGTAAATATTTAGTCAAAAATTGATAAACCTTCGTTTTTTGTACTTAATTTTCTTGAGTACCACCAACGGAGAAAAACTAGCTTGTTATTTTCTGAATATTCAAATATACATAATTCGTTAAGTATTATGTTTATATACGTTTTTCTGTCGTCCTTCCTACTCTACCACTCGTCCAGGATCTCCCCCCCCCCTGACAATTCAGCTGTTTATAGGGAAAATGAAGAAAACCTCTACCCCACCATATTCTTTTTCCCTCAAGAGGATTTGTATTATTTTGAAATATTTATATTGTCTAAACTAATATGAAATCTCCATGTAATAAATATTTGATTTGATAATTTCTTCAGAAAATAATTCTTTAAATATATTTAGGCACCTTGCCTAATTACACTGTATTGTATTGCAGGTACTTGAATTTGACCGGCCTGGGTCACTTGGTGGGTGAGAACCAGAACCTGCTGGAGAAGAACCGGTTCCCGAGGATAATTACAGCTCTCATGGATAAACTGGAACATGTTTATGGAACTCAAGGAGTTAAAACTAAGGTTATTGTTACGTAAAATAAGCAAACAGAGCTGGAAACTCTTGTATTGTGGATATCAATCAAGATCAATGTTTGATCTCTTCTTTTTGTTTTTCTCCAGATTAATTTAATCGTTATTTGATATCCAGGAATGTGTAAAAATCCAACCAATCAGAGTGTCGTTTGCATAAACATAGCAGCCAATTAGAAGCTGGGAAATTTTGCGGGAAACCAATGAGTGAACTCTCATGGGTCGGAGCTTAGCGTTGATATCCAAAAGAGAGGATCCAGCTGATAATTATAAGAGTCCACAGTGGATATATTAAAAAGTTTAAAAAATAATAAATATCTTGCCTTTTTCCCATTTTTTATTTTTCTTCCCCAATTCATCAAAAATCGTCCCCCCCCCTCCAGGAAAGGGGTGTTATTCTGAAAAATATAAACCCCTGTCAGAGCTTGACCTCGATTTCCAGCTCTAGCAACATTTTTTTTAGACGAGAGTTTTGGACCATTTCCCTAAATAGTATTTTTTGTTTATTAGAAAATGACTCAAAACAAAGCATATTTTATTGAGTGTCTTAAGTTAAGGCATAGTAGGCATAATTTTATTAGAATAACGTGTTCATTACTTGAAACAGGTGTGTTTTTGATAGTTTTAATCAGCATTATTTTGAGCTGGTTAACTTTTTGTGAGGGATACATTTGGACCCTTCTTGTATTTTAGGTGAGAGCAGTTGTTCAGGGAAATGCAAAGAAAGCTCTCAAAAGGGATGAAAATATGTTTGTTAAAATTTCTGTATTTTTCACCTATTTAAGGGCTAGTGATCTCACCAGTTTTAGGGTTATTATTCAAATCATTAATTCAAAATTATGTAAATAGTGTTTAAATTTTCTTACGTCTTATCGATTTAGCTTATTATTCTGACCCATTTCGTGGAATAATGATTTTTAAAGGTAATATTTAGAATTTTCTATTTTTAAATAATTTTGTTGATGTATTGCAAAAATTATGTGTTGTGCTCAGTTGTAGACTACGTGAATCTGATCAGCAAAACAATAATTTTACGGAATAGCAAATTAAATTAGAAATTTTGAAACTTTCAAAATTTTCAGATTTTTTTTACAGAAATACAAATCATTCTGTACCCTTACAGTTTATTTTGTAAACTCATTTTATTGAAACCAATTTAGAATCTCCAAACCTCTCAAAAATATTATCAGAAAAATTCATTGTTAAATAAAAAATATATTTGGTTCCTGTTTTCGAAATATATTTTGGTTCCTGTTTTCCAAATTTTGGTTCCTGTTTTCAAAATATATTTTGGTTCCTGTTTTCAAAATTTTGGTTCCTGTTTTCAAAATATATTTTGGTTCCTGTTTTCAAAATATATTTTGGTTCCTGTTTTCAAAATATATTTTGGTTCCTGTTTGCAAAATATATATTTTGGTTCCTGTTTGCAAAATATATTTTGGTTCCTGTTTTCAAAATATATTTTGGTTCCTGTTTGCAAAATATGTTTGTCCAAGTGAGTGCAAATACAAGGTTTCTGTTAATTCTGATTAAATATTTTCCCAAACCATTTTGATTTTAGAAGAAAAAAAAATTCAGGATGTTGAATTGAATACAGAAGCTAGAGCTAGACCAGGTGCTAATGATGATGGTCTTGTTGACAGCTGTAAGCCGGCTGACAGCTGTAATATTGGTGACAGCTGTAAACCTGACGATTCACTGTCTCCAATGACAATAATCCCAGCTGGAAGACAGATACCACGGACTCCACCCCAGATATTGGAGACAAAACCATCGACACCATCTTCTTCAAGACAAACAACTCCTCTAGATGGTCAGTTTATACTATTTATCTTTATGATAAAGCTCTTCGCTCATATGAATATATATATTAGCTATAGAACGCGGCGTTGCCCTTGGAAAACAAATTTGAAAAAAATATGGAAAATAAATTTTGAGAAAAAAAAATTATTTGAAGAAAAGTTACGATTTTTTTAGCCAATAACCTCCACCGCCTACCCATTAGTGTCCACAAAAAATTTCAGCCCAATTGGTCCAGCCGTTTGGCCGGCTATACGCAACATATTATTATTATTATAATCAACCTACAGACAAAATAAAATGACCTGTAGGTTGAAATACAAAGAAGAAAGGGTTGAGCTCCTCCATTTTCCCTGGTCTATATGGGATCTAGTAGTTCAGTCCTGGCCTGAACTTGAAGAAAGGATTGAGCTCCTCTACTTTCCCTGGTCTATATGGGATCTAGTAGTTCAGTCCTGGCCTGAACTTGAAGATAGGGTTGAGCTCCTCCACTTTCCCTGGTCTATATGGGATCTAGTAGTTCAGTCCTGGCCTGAACTTGAAGAATTCAGTGTGTATGCCAGGCAAGCATGGATACTAGGGGATAAATAAAAGGGAACCATCCCCGCAAAGATAAGCTCGCAAAACCCGTACGTTAGCTATTGGGCCTTTGGCATTGTACTCGGACATAAAATTGGAAATGTAAAAATTTCTTCTGAGCTTGGCTACTACAGAGCATTCAAAGATAACATGTTGTTCCGTTAATTCCGTTAGTTCCCTTTGATAAACATATATGAATGTCTTGTTTTATTATATAGATATGTTAGCTATAGCTTGCATAACGTTTGGACCAAATTGGCTGAATTTCTTGTAAGGAAACACATGGGTACCTATTGGTAACATGGACTAAAAAAAATTCTAAATATTTTCATCTTAAAAAATCAATGTTNTGCCCCCCCCCTCTGGAAAGGGCGCACATGAAGAGAGCAGTCACCTTCTAGCCATTATTATAGATTTACAAGAATAGATGCCTACAGGGCCACTCACTCAATCAAAATAAAGATTTTTTTTTATAAAAGTATCATAAGCCAATCCTGCCTAGAATAGATATCAAAGGTTTAAATACCCCATATATATATATATATATATATACACATATAGATATATATGTTTGGGGGTTCCACTTCGGATTCCCTTTCACTTGATTTACACTTGATTTGTTTTGATATAGTGTATATAATATATAAAAAGCATACCATCCTTGCAGAACACATGTAATCTAAAAAAAGGTATTACCCCAAAGATGTCTTTTTCAGCTTCAGGTTTCAGAACCATCCATGTTTTACTAGCCGTATGCATCATGCAATTTCCAAAGAGCTTTCTGTTAAATGCCTAAGACAACCATATTCCTATTCATGATTTATATCATCTACATTTGCTAGGGCTTTGATGAATTCAGTTGGAAAGGCAGTACTGGTAGACATAAATAAAGTTCAGGTACAAATGTTCTTATGAACCTTTTATCGTTATGTTAAGTTAACTAAAACTTAATTCAAATGGTCTTGGTTATCAAAATCACTTTAAATGTTCAGACACCTGTTGGTAAAAATGATGTCCAGAGTAGTGATGAAGAGAATTTTATGGTTGTGAATGTTATACCATCAGGTAAATAAGGTTTCAAGGGTTTTCAGAGATATTTTCTCATGTTAACAGATGCATAATGATTAAATGGAGACATTTGATTCATGGTTTTTTTCTATTTTTTTTTCTGAACTAAAATTCAAGTGCATAAGAACTAAGTTGATTTGAATATTTGTTTTGTCAAGTTGGGTAGAGGTTTTGCAAAATATTTAGGGAACATTTATAAAAATAAGAATTCAGTAAAAATTGGTCAGTACATCCCATGGTAAGGATTTGTTTTGTATTAACTTATCATTTCTTACCATAATCTGAAAATGAATTCTAGGAAAGCAGTTGTCGCGAACCCCATCACTCAGTAACTTCTGTCCTCCTTGTGGTAACAAACTTGACAGCTCTAATTTCACTCCTGATTTGCAAAATAAACTTTCTAAAGTTGAAATTGAAGAATCCCAGGCTACCTGGCAAGAATTAAGTTCACCCCAGATACAGAAGAACAAACCTAGATTAGAAGAAGATTCAGATCTAGGGGAGAATAAATCTGAAGACTCAACCCTTATACCACAAGCTAAATCTCCTGACAAACCTCCCCCTCCCTCTACACCTGATCTATCTCTGGTGCCCACTCGTCTTTTGCCCGCTTCATCAAGCTTTATCCTACCACCTACACCAGGACTTCCTCTACCTCCCACTCCAGATATTTTTGAAATAAATTCACAGTTAGATTTATCTCTACCACCACCCCCATCTCCTCTCGTGCAGAATTTAAGTTCTATATCTGGGAAAGACTTCCCTCCACCTCCACCCAGTGACCTCCTTCCACCCCCATTCAATGACCACTCTCTGCCTCCATATTGTAACGAACCTAACCCTGCATCCAGTAAGCCCTCTTCATCTTGTGACTTCCCCCCTCATCCGCTTGGTGACGTTTCTAGTGTTTTCTCTTCCTCTCCATTACAGACGATACTTCCTCCTACTGACCTTGCTTCTAATCCACCTACTGACCTCCCTCAACCTCCATCCAGTTTGATCCAGTCAGAAAAAGAAACCCAGAGTTTAACTAAACCTACCAGATTAGTTGACTCCCCTGCTAAAGGTGCTTTTTTTGTTAAATGATTTTTGTTTTGTATCCTAGTAGTAATAGGAGATGTTTGTGTTCTGATATATTTCCATTAAATAATCTATTACTTTTTAGCCTGAGGAGTAGGCAATTCTATAACATAATTAAAAATAACGCGAAAAGCAAAAAAAATGTATGGGTTATATTTGTTGAATTGTGGAAAATATTTAGTATTTTTAGGGGGTAATAAATAAATTTTGAGCAAAAAGTATTGAAAATGTTATTAAAAAAATTCCTTTTGATTTTCAATTCCCCCCTCCCCCCCAGATCATGCAAAAACATTTCCTGTCCGGAGGGGCCGGGGTTTCTTTTTTATTATTTTTTTTTCCCAGACGAAGACCATCTTCTATCTATAAATACTTTGCTTGTCTGTAAGTTTGTTTGTCTGTCTGTCCATTTGTTTCCAATAAATGTCAAAACGGCTCAACCGATTGGGTCCAAATTTTTCGTTGGACCTTGCGTGACCCCAAAGAAGATTTATGGATGATCAAATTTTTAAAAATTTCCCTCCATCAAAATTCTATTTCTGAGAATTTTTAAAAATCTATGAAATTTTTTAGAAAATCCGCGAAATTTTTGTTTGTTTTGGTTTTACAATGTACACAAAGAAAACATGTTTACAATGGAGATAAAGATAGCCTATTAAATTAATACTTTTGTTTAACTTTCTTATTCTTGATTTTATCAGAAGACTTGATAAGTTTGAGGATGAAACGAATTATCCCCACGGGGAACCAACTCCTCAATACACCCCAGCTAAAGGTTGCTGATGAGAGGCAGAGCCAGGAACCTGGAGGTAAATGTATATTTGGTGACCTTAATTATCATACTTTTAGACAGTGTTTCATAATTTCATTGCTTTCCTTAGTATTTTTTTTATCTCACTCCAGAGCTTTTTCCATAAAAAAATCTTTACTTAATTCTTTTTGTTTAACAGGACACTACAGACTCCCATCTGACCTCGAGAATATTGCATATCCTTCTGCTTGTAAAGTTGGGATGGAGGTGGTGGTTGAGGCAAAGCAGGTTAGGGAGGAAAAGAATGCGAAGGTGATGAAGGAGGCTGAAGTGGTAAAAGAGAAGAAGGAGGCAAAGAAAATAAAGAATGTTATGGAAGTAACATGTGTTACAGATGAGAAGGAGGCCAATCATGTGATAAAGAAGGTGAAACATTTGAAGGAGATAATGATTTCAACTGAGCGGAATGATGTGATGGATGTTAAGAATATGAAGGATAGAAAGAAGGAGAAGGAGGTTAAGGAGACTAAGAAGATGAAAGATGTGGTGGAACCCCAAGCTTGTGATTTTGATGTAGTAAAGAGAGAAAACACTCTGAAGCGTGCTTCTCCTAGGTGAGGAACCATAGTTAACTTTCTATACCGAAAAGCAGTGTTTGTGATTCTGATCAAATGGATTTTTTTAGATTTTATTATCTGTTTATTTTGTTAATCTGAATCCAGTCCAGATCCAACTTGCTAACATTTTAGGCTATTTTTTTACCCAACATTAACATCTTTTCCCAAATATTAGGTATTCTTATAGGTATCAAATGATTCCTAAAAAAATTCTCCACAATAATCCATTCTCAGTTCAACTACCATATGTTGCCAGTCACTCACTTTAAGATCTGGATCCAAACCTATAGAGGAAAATGTTGGGGCCCAGAAGATTTGGGACCCTGCTTTTAGTCCGATGTTTTGGTTTTGAAATGTTTTCTTCAACAATAATAGTTAAATTGAGTTCCCATTTGACGTTTTAATCTTTGAAATTACAATGTATTGAAAAACAGATAGATAATCTTTTAGATTTTATTTTTAAATGTTTCTAGGCCCTTCCCACCAAGAATTAGAGGTGTGAAAAGCCAGACCTTGCTCCCTAGTTCGAAACAGAAAATATCTGAAAGTTGTGATTTTCAATCCGCAAAGCTATTGCCATTGAATGAAATGGTAATACCTGCTAATGAGAATGAAACCCAAGCTAGTGAAATTCTGACAAGAGAGTTCAGCAACAAATCTAAAATTAACCTGGGACAGAAAAGTAAACAGGAGATTGAAAAAGCAGAAATAAATTTAGATGTTACTTCTAAGAAGGAAAATGCTTGCACATCTAGGAAGGATGTAAGAGAAAAGAATACTTCCATACAAGAGAGTTGTACCAAGACTCAGACTCAATTAAACCATGGGAATAATAAAATTGAGGACCAAACTCCACATCCAGTTGAAGTTGAACAAGAGAGGGTTAAGATTAGGAATGATTCTAAGAAGATGAGCAAATCTGAAAGCATGCCTAAACAGATGAGTAAAGATGATCTAAAAGTTTTGAAAGAGGTGAAAAAACAAAAGATTTTAGAAGAGATGAAGGAGAAGAATAGAGAAAGGGTGGAAAAGAGGAAAAAGGAAGTATCTGCTACCATTACCCGAGCTCAAGCAGCAATTGAAGCTCATCCGCAAACTGTAGCTTTGAGAGCAAGAAAAACAGCCGATCCAAACATGAAGGTTATAAATAATTAATAATCATTCAACTATTCATAGTGTGTATCTTTAAAGTTTTATTTAATGTATTGTTTAGAATGTGAAGAAGGCAATAGATGTTTCAAAGAAGAAAGAGGATGAAGCACAACCTCCAAAGGAAATAGAAATGCTGGATTCCAAGATTGGTGCAGATGATCCTCCAAGGAACATGGGGACCAAGTCTGAACCTCCAAGGATTAAAAAGGACACAACTAAAATTTCAAAAAACAATAAGATATTGATTCTGCCTTCGACCGAAACAGAAAGTTTGCAACCTAATAACAAAAGAAGAAGTAACACAGAGTTGGCTGAACCTAAGAATGATACTGAGTTTGTGCTGAAACTACAAAGGAAATCTTACAAAACCTTACTTTGTACTTTCAAAGAAGAAATAAGAAAATAAGAAAATTATGATATCAATTTTTTTACAATGATTTAAAACTAATATTATTATTAATAATTATATCGGTAAGCATAATTATAATTGTTTGCTTATCTTTGTCAAAAAAAATTTTTTTACAAAAAGGTCATTTGTTTGGTTTGATGTAGGGATGGTGATGATGATCAAGAAAGATCTTCAGAACATTGCACTGTAAACACGCTTGAGAGCAATGACGAAGTTCTACAGGTAATTTTAATATTCCTTCCCCTAGCCCCACCCTCCTCTTTTTTGTCGTTTCTTGTTGGTGATTTGTGGAAAAAAATGGAAACAAATTGCAGAAGAGGATTGTATAAAAAAGAAGCAGAAAACTTTCTGTTGAAACAAGTTTGTGAATCTTCAAATATCATTTCTTGAAAATATTTTTTATTTTATTAGCTAAAATATAGACAGATAAGTCTTTGCAGCTTCCCTCATTGTTGGCAAAACTGCATAATATAATATTTGTTGCTATTTTTTGGCAAACAAACTGAGTTTAAGATGTATCCCACACACTGGTGAAAATGAACCATCAGGTTTCAAGTCAAAACACCTAATTTTTTTTCGGAATATATTAATATGCAGGCTTCTAAGTTATAATTTAAATTTTCAGAAAATGCCACCTAGGGAATTTTAATTAAATCCATTTCAAAGATAATATAGAAAAAAAGTGCATTTAAAGTCTAAACTTAATCATAATTGTATGTTCAAAGATTAATCAAGATTATTCTGTGTTTTTTTTGCGATATTTTTAGAACCGTTGAAGACAGGGTCCCCAAATTTGGTGAATTTTCCTGAACAGTCATTAGACAAGTTTCAGCAAAAAAATCAAAGCCTTAAGTGAACATAATTGCCTAGTTACTGCTTAAAAAAGACTTTTTCAAGTAAAATCAGAAAAAATTACGTAAAAAAACCTTTTCGGGCCACATTTTGACCAGTCAGGCAGTTGAGTTAGGGGTTTGATTTTTTGCTACAATAAGTTTCATGACTGTTAAAGAAAAATTAAAAATGTGGAGACCATGTTAGAAGATGCGGATAAAAGTCTTGAAATGCAATTTTTGTTTAATTTAAGACCTGTGAATGCACTTGATTTCTACAATTTCTTAAAATTTAATTTGCTCAAAATTCCCTAGGTGGCATTTTCTGAAAATTGAGAATATAACTCAGTTGACTGCATATAAACATAATCCAAAGAAAAGTTTAGGTGTTTTGACTTGAAACCTGATGGTCCATTTTCAGCAGTATGGCCTTCTATTACACCCACTCAAAATGTCCGTCTAATTCTACTTTTTGCTAAGATCTGTTTAGTTAACGGATTTCGAAAAATGTGAGTGGTGCGCGGCATTCTTAGATAGTTGCGCAAGCAACAAGAGAAATAATCAAATTCAAAACAAATTAATTAAAAAGTATTATGAAATATAAACTATATACAATTGTGGCGAAAGATAATCGATGACTATAGGTTGTAATATCTGAATGATTTGTTTAAAATTAAATTGATTTTTTACGGTCTAAGTCGTATGTTGCAATTTTCTGAATTTGTATGGGCGCTAAGTTATTCGATATGAGACGTCTTTTAACAATTTTCTCCTTATAGACGCAACAGATAGAAGTAAAATTAGTGTCGATCAAAAGCGCTTTTTTATCGCATTAAGCCAATACCTTCTTTCATTTTTCGCGAACACTCCCTTTAACATCAAATTTCCAGGGCAAGTCTGGGAGTTCCTTGTCTGTTCCCAAGGACTCAGAAAAGCGCAAATCCCAAGATCTTGAAGTAAAGAAAGTGAAACTGAGTCGGAAGCCTTCCAAGAAGTATAAAGATGATGAAACAGGACACATATTGTCTGATGATGAGAAACACCAGGAATTAAGTGTGACATCTCAGACAGGAAAACCAAGGCCTGTCATGGGGGTGAGGAACTTGCAACGAAAACTGAGCAATGCTAATGTTATTGATGGTAACAGTTTAAGGCCCAGAAGAAGTCAACCAGACTCTGGTGGTGAAGAAGATTTGAAGCAAATTTCTGGTATAATTGAAAGCTATGAACCCCAGAAGAAAATCCGAAGAACATTCACTGCCAAACTTGATACTTCTGACCAAAACACCGGAAAGCAAAATGATTGTGAATTGGTAGAAAACGTTTTAGAGAAAGAGAATAGTCCCTCAAAAATGTCTAATAAAGAACAAACCATTACAGACATCTCTGAAATAATAACGACTGAAGAAGTTCCTATTAAGAAGACTACAGTTTTTCCTCTTGGCTTTGGAAAAAAGGTTGGTAAATTGACAGAAACAGCTGAAGATGACAGTGGAGCACCTAATGTATTACTAAAAAAGAATAAAGTCAAAGAATTGTCTAATCTTTTGAAAAATAAAGCCAAACAAGAGTCAGATTATAAGAAAGCTGAAGCCAAGGAAGTAATGGATTTTGAGAAAACAGCTAAGAAAGCATCAGATCTTAAAAAAGCTGAAGCTAAGAAGGCATTAAATCGGGAGAACGCTAAATCCGAGAAAGAGTCAGATCATAAGAAAGCTGAAGCCAAAGAAGTAGTAGATTGTATGAAATCTGAAGCCCTGGAAGTATCAGATCCTAAGAAAGCAGTTAAGGAAGCATTAGATCTTAAAAAAGCTGAAGTTAAGGAAGCATTAAATCGTAAGAAAGCTGAAGCCAAGAAAGAGTCGGATCAAAAGAAAGCTAAAGCCAAGGAAGCATTAGATCGGAAAAAAGCTGAAGCTAAGGAAGCATTATATCAGAAGAAAGCGGAAGCTAAGGAAGCATTAGATCGGAAGAAAGCTGAAGCTAAGGAAGCATTAGATCAGAAGAAAGCTGAAGCCAATGAAGCAGTTATGAAGAAGACATCTGATTATAAAAGAACAAAAGGTCAGGATGATAAGAATAGAATAAGATTAGAAGCTAAAGAATCTTTGAATATAAATGATGATGTCAAGGCTACCAACACACGGAAATCAAGAATGAGCTCAGGAGTAGCTCTAAAGCATGCTAAAGAAGCAGTCGATGAAACTGGGAAGGAAATTAGAAAATCTATTAGCAGTACAACAGTTTATCTGGAAAGTATCAAAACGGTTATTAAAAAAGGAATAGAAAAGTCAGGAAAGAAGGATTCCTTTGCTAAAGAAAGTAAAGAAGACAAAAAGTCTGCAAGAAAAGAACAAAAAGAAGAAACAGTTTTGAATCCCAACCTTAAAGAAGAAGATGCACAAAACTTCTCTATTAACATGAGCAGGGGTAAAAGAATGCCTGAGAAAAAATCTTCGCAATCTTCAGAAAAGAAACAAGAAAATTTACAAATCAAAAATGAGATAGATGAGGTTGAGAATATATCTGCTGCAACTTCTAAAAAGTTGAAAAAGTCCACCAGTCGAAGATCAAAAAGGAAACCGGAGTTTGAAGAGATTGAGAAGCAATCCTCTGCGACTTCTGATAAGTTGGAAATGCCAGAAAAGCCCACCAGTCGAAGATCTAAAAGGAAACCTGAGTTAAAGGAGGTTGAGAATATATCTGCTGCAACTTCTGATCAGTTGGAAAAGTCCAACAGTCGAAGATCCAAAAGAAAAACTGTTCCTGGTTCAGTCCAACTAGAAAAACAGGATGAAGGTTTTCAATCCTCAAAGGTATTATTAATTGATGTCATTACTTCATAAATATTGTCTTAAACAAACAACTTTTCAAACCTATTGATGATTTTTAAATACTCCTTTCAATTTTTTAGAAGAAAAGGGGTCGAAAAAACGAGACGTCAATTTTAGAGCATGAAATTCAGGTTTGAAAATTCTATTATTAGAACAATCTTGATTTTGCCAGAGTTGACTTTTATTTTTACCATCAACCATATTAACAATTAAATTGTCACATCATCTTAGAGGAACTGTTATCTATTAATATTTGAAGATCTTTCATCAATTTGACTGAAAACTAATAAATTCCACTCTTTATTTAAGGAAGAGATCATGGCCGACATTTTTCTTGATTAATGATTGGAAAACGAGTATTGTTGATTATATCTATATATTTATTTATTAAGAAGAGCTCTATCTTTGACCCGTAGAACCCCACAATAAAATGTGGTGTTAGAATTAAATTGAACCCTTTCCTAGAGTACAATGTAAAAAGTAACCTGTGGATGTCATAGCTTTAGATAAATAATAAGGTGGGGGAAGGGGATAAGGGAGTGTAGAAAGAGATATATTTATCTATTAAGAAGAGCTCTATCTTTGACCCGTAGAACCCTACAGTAAAATGTGGTGCTGGAATTGAATTGAACCGTTCTAAATCGTCGATGTCGAGTTTTAATTGATGTGTCATTGAAACTACAACATTAAATTTAAAACTTGTATTGAAGGGCAATGATGAGGAGTACATTATTAGAAAGGATTCCGAAGAATTTTTTACGGCCCCAGAAGAGAGCTACGTCAGGTAAATTTTCTTTTAATTTTGTAGAATAATTTTTTATCTTACTTGCTGAAGTTCCCGGCGTTGCCCGTGAATTTAAGAAACATTTGAAAAAAAATTCGAATTAAAAAAAATCGATTTTTAAATTAGTTTTCTGAAAATAAGAAATATAGATTTTTTGTCTATTTTAGGGCATATTTATACTATAGCCACACATAGATGGAAGGGTTTTCAGATCCTTCTCTTATCTTATCTTATCTTATCTTATCTTATCTTATCTTATCTTATCTTATCTTATCTTATCTTATCTTATCTTATCTTATCTTATCCTATATATATATATATATGAGCAATTGTATTTGGTAATATTATTTTATATCTTAATTTTTAAGGCCTTCTCGGAATGCTAGGAAACGGTTTGATTTGAAGGAAGTGTTGACCAGGTAAATTTAATAAACATAGAACAAAAGTTACAAACATTGATTTACACTTAAAATCCAGGTTTGTCACAAATCTAATAATGAACCAGTGTTGACAAATGTTGATTTAAAAACTATGTGTAGTATTAGGTTGCATACCGAGGTTTGAAAAGTCATGTAGACTCATAAATTGCATAGGAACAGGATATGAAGTCAGATTGTCGATATCCATCTCTGAAAAGTGGCCTCCATCGGCTCCGATTTTTTATCTCCGGCCTTGATAAACATAAATTGTCCATTTTTTGAATATATAATCCCAATGCCACCTTACAATACACGAAAAAATTTAAATTTTTTCCTAAAGTCAAAAATCCAGTTTTTTTCGATTTTTGTTAACTAAACAAATGTATAGTTATAATTAAAAATATTGCAGTAAAAGAAAAGAGAAAATATTATTTTTATAATTTGAAAATTTGAAAATTTTTTTTGGCTTTAGGTTTGCATATTTATAAAATGGACGGGAATAAAAAAGTCGGAGCCGACGGAGGTCATTTTTCAGAGGTTCCAAGTCTCCGGGAAGAGATATCGATAATCTGACTTCAAATTCTTCTCGTAGGCAAAGTTATGAGTCTACATCAAAAATAAAACCGGTTGCTAGAAACATTTACAGAGCTATTACAAAATGTCTTGCTTTTTACGGGTTATTTAAAAAGTTTTTGCTAGATAGCAAATTTAAGAGGATTTCTTTTTGATGTAATTAAAATAGAAAACTGCTGAGAACTAAGTTTGTGGTAGAAACTACTCAAAAAACTTTTCGTTAAACTTCCAAACTTTGTTCAATTTCCTTCTTACAATATGCAAAGTGAGTGTTTGCGCCATTATATTATTTTAGTCATCCAATTATCTAGCTAAATATTTCTCCAATTATCTAGCTAAATATTTCTCCAATTATCTAGCTAAATATTTCTCCAATTATCTAGCTAAATATTTCTCCAATTATCTAGCTAAATATTTCTCCAATTATCTAGCTAAATATTTCTCCAATTATCTAGCTAAATATTTCTCCAATTATCTAGCTAAATATTTCTCCAATTATCTAGCTANTTTAATAATCGATTTATCTATTTATATCTATTTTATCTATTCATCTATTTATCTCTTTCTTTAATAATCGATTTATCTATTTATATCTATTTTATCTATTCATCTATTTATCTATTTCTTTAATAATCGATTCATCTATTTATATCTATTTTATCTATTCCTCTATTTATCTATTTCTTTAATAATCGATTTATCTATTTATATCTATTTTATCTATTCATCTATTTATCTATTTCTTTAATAATCGATTCATCCATTTATTAATAGTTTATCTATTCCTCTGTTTACAGTATGAAGTAGTATTGCTACAAAGTTTGACTAAATTTATTTTAAAATCCTCAAATTCAGTTTTTTTCTATCCATTTCTATAGAACATTTTCATTTATGAAAACAAAATCATTATTTCACAATGCCAAGTCCATCTGGAGACGAGAGTTCTAGAGTCCCAAGATCAAGTGTACATTATCAGTAATATGTGTCAAAGTTGATGGTGGCCCCACTTCGAACATGTTTCTATAGTATACTGAATAAAAAATTTAAAAAAGTTAATGTATTTATTGATTTTTGATCCATTTCTGACGTCAAACTTCGTTTCAGGAATACTTGATCAATGATCATACTGTATAATGTAGTTCATCTAGTTCATCTTATCTAAATTTTTATTTCATTGTGTATTCATCTAGTTCATCTTATCTAAATATTACTTTAATTATTTATTCATCTATTCATCTTATCTAAATATTTCTTTAATTATGTATTCATCTATTCATCTTATCTAAATATTTCTTTAATTATGTTTTCATCTATTCATCTTATCTAAATATTTCTGTAATTGTGTATTCATCTATTCATCTTATCTAAATATCACTTTAATTAAGTATTCATCTATTCATCTTATCTAAATATTTTTAATTATGTATTCATTTATTCATCTTATCTAAATATTTCTTTAATTGTGTATTCATCTAATCATCTCCTTTAAATATTACTTTAACTATGTATTCATCCAGTTCATCTTATCTAAATATTTCTTCAATTATGTATTTATCTAGTTCATCTTATCTTAATATTTCTTTAATTATGTATTCATTTAGTTCATCTTATCTAAATATTTCTTAAATTGTTTATTCATATATTTATCTTATCTCAATATTTCTTTAACTTTATATTCATCTATTCATCTTATCTAAATTTTTATTTCATTGTGTATTCATCTAGTTCATCTTATCTAAATATTACTTTAATTATTTATTCATCTATTTATCTTATCTAAATATTTCTTTAATTTTGTATTCATTTCTTCATCTTATCTAAATATTTCTTTAACTTTTACTAATCTATTTGCTGATGACACTAGTTTTCTAAAATCATCTCCACATATCGAAACTTTAGTAATTGATGCGAACTTTGAACTAAAAAAGGCAGCTTGTGGGCCAACCAATTAAAACAACCTAATCTGGTTAGGCGGGTCCAAACTACATAGTAAATTGTGATTTTTTTATTTGTATTATCTCGTGCTTTGTAGTTGAATAAAAATATGAAATCTATTCATCTTATCTAAATATTTCTTTAATTATGTATTCATCTATTCATCTGATCTAAATATTTCTTTAATTTTGTATTCGTCTATTCATCTTATCTAAATATTTCTTTGATTATGTATTCATCTAGTTCATATTTCTTTAATTGTTTATTCATCTATCCATCTTATCTTAATATTTCTTTAATTATGTATTCATCTAGTTCATCTTATCTAAACATTTCTTTAATTATTTATTCATCTATTCATCATATCTAAATATTTCTTTAATTATGTTTTCATCTAGTTCATCTTATCTAAATATTTCTTTTATTGTTTATTCATCTATTCATCTTATCTAAATATTTCTTTAATTATGTATTCATCTAGCAGTTGCCTGCTTTCTTTCAAGCAGAACGGACCTACTATGCAGTCCCAGAATTGCAGCTGGGGAAGCGCTGAGTTTAGTTACGCATCTTGTATCCTACAGGGGAAGCTGGAAGCATAGATTAAAACAAAACTTCATCTTAAGCTTGGTGCACTGAAAGAGGAGTTTAACCCCTCGTGGGAATACAAGCCATGCTTAAGGATACCGGTTTTTTACTCGACCAGATGTGAGGACTGGATTGCCACGGAAGATACCTGTCAAGAGAGCTTTTAGGGATCACAACTCCCCATTTTGCATATCGGGTGCAGTTATGGGTAAATTCCTTAATTCTCCTAACTGGGAAACGGTATAAAATGAAGGAACACAGGGAGAAATCCCCTATACCCTTCTTCCTACAAACCTCCTTATCTCTCTCCCACCTGCTCCACAACTGGATGTTAAAAGAACTAGTTGGAAAGGCCTTAAAGTGTAAAAACAAGAAACAAGAAGCAAGAAGAAAAATAAATTGAACAGAACAAAGTTGAAGGGAAATCTCTTGACAGTAGAGATGGGTGCTTAAAGCAAGATAAACAAGAAAGAAGAAGAAAACTATAAACAGGAAAAATTAGAAGGGGATTAGACCTTTACACTATCTATTTTTTTAACAGATAGCGATTAAAGACAAATACACAGGATGGCAGACGTCCCATCCCTCCTCTATGTCCTACTCGAGATAAAAAAAACTGGAAAATGTGTAAAACGCCCCCCTCATCCCTCTCCATCAAGAAAATTTAATTGAAAGTTTGTTAGCTAGGAATGCAGGAGCTGACCACAGTATCATGACTGAAGTAAAATTTAAAAACAAACAAGGGGAGAGTAACCTTGCCACTCTCAATATATAGAATATAGCTACAGGGCTCCAAAAAATAGTTCTGCCTCTGCAATTTGGCTAGCTTCAGAAAACATCCAAAAAATTCATTTATTTTTATTTTCAAAATTAGCCAAAGTATGATTGAAGGATGGACAAGGAATGGACGATCAAGAAGAAAGAATGAAAAACAAGAAATATAGAAGTCTCAAAATGTTTCCATCTGATATCATATTGAAATTATATTGTAAAATTTAATTAAAATAAATTATTAAAGTTAAAAAATGTATTCATCTAGTTCATCTCATCTAAATATTTCTTCAATTATGTATTCATCCAGTTCATCTTATCTAAATATTTCTTTAATTATGTATTCATCTATTCATCTTATCTAAATATTTCTGTAATTGTTCATTCATCTAATCATCTCCTCTAAATATTTTTTTATTTATGTATTCATTTATTCTATAATTATTAATTTATTCAGTTCGGTTGAGATTACCCCAGCATCTAAAAAGAAAACGAAGGTAATAATTTTCGTAAATATTAAAAAGTTTTTCAAAATTTATGTCACCCTTCTACATGTTTAAGAACGTTAGGAACGATTCACAACAGTTATTTTTAGTATATCTTATTAAATCTCGATTATTTTATTCCTCATGTTTACTGCAAAAATCGAGACTTCGGTTAGTCCCCCCCCCCCCATAGTTTATTTTCCTCAGTACAGCTTTAAGAAAATTTTTTTAAAAATCAATAATTGATTTAATTCACTTAAAGTGTTTATTTTTTTTCAGAGAAAAATTGCTTCGGTCGCACAAACGGCCAAAAGAACCGGGAAAAAGACCAAGGTAAAGGATTAAAAACTACCCAAAAAAGTTAAGGAAAATTCTTGTTAAAGCATAAGTTACTCTTAAAATGCAGAATCTGGTTTTAAGAATTTGAATGAATTCTATTATTTTAAGTAAATAGTTTCTAGGATTCAGTCCTACACGGGTGGATAAAATCGACTTTAAATACTTCAAAAATATACTTACTTGAAGTCAGAATCTAGTTTTTAGAACTATTTGCCTATTTGTTTTGTTAAAGACATTTAAATTTGTCTATTAACATCGGTGGTTTAAAAATAATTTTAGATTCACAAGAAGAAATAAACACCAAGGTTTAAACTTAACATTTAACTATACTTAAGTTTTTTATTAGCTTCCCAAACATTTTTTTTGTACATTTAAAAGTAGTTTTTGTTTGTTTTCATGTTCAATTCAGTTAAAATTTCTTATCAAATGACCGTTAAAAGATGCATGTCGTGGGTTTTATTCTAAACATTTGTCTAACAATAAGAAAGTAAAAAAATATTAAATAATGTAATTCTTTCATTATTTCAACACGCTTTGGATACTTTTTTGTTTGTCTTAATTAAAAAACTTATTAATTAATTAAAATTATTATATTTAGCTTTCTTCATCAGAAGAGGAGGAATTTTTCTCTACTCCTCAGCGTTAACATCATTCTGTGCTTTCTTTCAGCTAACATCCTTCCAACATCATTTAATATTCGCCAACATCATTCAACATCCGCCATGACATCTGCCAACATCATTCAACATCTGCCAAAAAAATCTTGCTTAATTTGAACATCCTTAAAAAATCAGAAAAATTTGAACATTTGGCAAGAATTAGTAAAATTGCATTATTCTTAAATTAAGATGCGAATAATTGTAACGACATTCGTAAAAATACGTATTACATATAATGTAATTTTGATTTTAAACCCCTAGACCATTGTAAAAATATGAACTATTTACTAATCCTATTGTGACTATTTTATATGTAGCTAAGCCAGCTATAAACGATATAATTATATATGTATTTGATTTGATGTAATAATTTCATTTATAACATGAACTCGTTTTTAAATTATAGAGGATGTCTATTGTAAAATAAAAACTTTGATAATATATTTAAGAGATAAGAAAGACACCATCTCTAGTTTTTGGAATGTATGATCTATCCAAAGCTCTATTGGAAGCTGGTCTTACTCTTAGTAAAACTATGTCACTTCGATCCTGGGGCGGGCAATTTTTTTTCTACATTCTTATAATAGTATAACCGAGTTGCTGTCAAAGGGAGTGTTGTCGAAATTTTTAATTCATATCGGAAGTTTTCAATTGTGATCTCAAAATAAAGAAATTGAGTCGGCCACAACTTCTGATTTTCTAATTCCTATATCTTTGCAATCCAATGTCGGAGATTGTTGGAATTTCAAACAATACAATGTAGATCTTTTTAGTTGAAATATCAAAGGTTTACACCATCAGAAAACAAATATGTATGGATTAAAAATTTTGAGGTTGTTGCAAAAATTTGTTAAAACTATTACACTCTTCAAAATTTAAGAAATTGTCTGATAATAAAAAATGTTGTGAAGGGGCAGGAACAAGCATTTAAAGAAGAAATTAGCTTGAAGACTTAATAAAAGTCGTCGTTGAATCTTATCTTTTATGAAACTATTGCGTACTTAATCAATCTAACTTGCTTTTTGTTATAAAAGTCCTTTAAAAGTTAAAATAGCTGTACATTATAGCACGTGTGATATAAAGTTTTGATTGGTTTCCGGATTTTCTCCAAACAAACTCAGGATGTTTCAAAAATATTTTTTTTCAATATAAATGAAAATAAGAAATTAAATAACTTTTAAAATTTATTTCTGCATTCTTTAAAAGCTTATTTATCTAGAAATAGCTATTGCAATTAGATGAGTACACAAATGTTGCATAAAATTATTTTTAACTATTAGTTTGGCATGAAGTTTTTGGACTTAAATTTACTCTGTATCTCGAAGGTTCTCGCCTGAAAATGCTTGAACCTTCTCGATAAAGAGAAAATTTCTGTCCCAAAAACTTCATATAAATAGTTATTGTGGTAACTCACGCTATCCATACACTATAGATGGAATAGATGTAAATAGCCCCACTGGCAAGTTTGCCTAAGATCAACATCAAGGAGTCAGAACTTCCTAGCCAAACTCCGCTCCGGATATTCTTCACGGTATTTACATCAAATAATCCTACTGTGGACATTGCTCTCATACCACAACCCACATTTTTAACTGCCCGGCAAAGCCGACTACCATGACTGCTAGCTCCCTCTGTGACACCCCTATTGACTTGATCATCCACCTCGGGCTCAAGACTGGCCAAGAAGATGATTCAGTTATAGGAAGGACTACAACAACAGCAGTTTAACAATAATCTCATAAATAAAGATGCTATTTTAATATTAACACGTATATATTTCAAAAATAAAATCTAATGAAACTAGTTTGTAAAGTGTACAGAACAACACTAAAACAATTTTAAGCTTTTCTTAACAAAAAACTAAAGAGAACGTGATGGTTAAGAAAAGCAAGTGATCAAGCTAGAACGATAATTAATTTAAAATTAGTTAGAACTACCTATTTGATGGGTTTATTTTTATACACAAGTTATTATTGTTTAAAAATGTAATCAAACTGGCTGTCTCGTTAGCACTTGATAGATGATTATAAATATAGAAAATATAAATATACCAGACCCTACAATGTGTCACAAATCCAGTGGGTTGGGTTCATAAAAATCCGGGAAATGGGTTTCTTGGAAAATCCACGAAATTGTGTACACTGTAGAATCCTGGTAGGAAGGATACATCAACTATATAATGGTGTTAGGTTTATCGTAAGAAATTGTTATCATCTTTTTCATTTAAAAAAATAAAAAAGTTCTACAAAAACATCAAATTTATTAAAAAACAGTGAGTGTAAGTAGCAGGAACTGGTGACAAAAATATGTTTTTCTTTTTTTTACTTTCTTGAAAATAACAAACTAATTAGAAAAATATAATAATCGACCAGAAAAGGTTTGCTATAGGTTGAAAAATGTACGCATTACACAAAAATATCTTCGTTAAAAAATTTATCACCATCTTTTATGAATTTCCGTCGTAAAGGGCTTTAAAGCTGGGACCAAGGGTTTGAAATTTCGAATAAAGTGCCTTGTGGTATTGGGACACCCTGTATATCAAATACGTATAAATGATGATATTTGGGTTGGTTGGTTTTGGGGAAATATTTCCGGAAATTCAATCTTGTCAGTCTAAACTTTTCTATTATTCATTTTAAAAAAATTCATGAGGTAATAAGATTGAAAAATAAATTAAAAAAATAAAACGAGTGAAAAATAAATTTTACTAATTACTCTTTGGTAACAATTCCACCAGATCTTCTGAGTTGATTTAGAACTGGTTTTTGCTTTACAATCAATCAATCAATGAATTGAATGAATGAATAATTGATTGCTTAATTAATGGTTTCTACCCAGATCCTAACTTAAAGACTGAATATACAGTGTCATATCAGCAACTTGAACTGGCAAAGCTTTCAATTGTCACGTGAATTAGTAAAAAGCGCCAAAAAGTACAATTCCTATAAAAATGTTGGTTCAAAAATACCGATCACAGAGCTACAAAAAAAATACTTAACTTTACAATATTTGGAAAATGAGTAATACAGAGGTGCACTTA
This sequence comes from Eurytemora carolleeae, assembly GCF_000591075.1. NCBI lineage: Eukaryota > Metazoa > Arthropoda > Copepoda > Calanoida > Temoridae > Eurytemora > Eurytemora carolleeae. The sequence goes on along the minus strand of NW_019396090.1, from coordinate 362,002 downwards.
TAGTATTAAAATAGGCGATAAAAATTTAACAATCTAAAAAAGTTCACAAAGTTTTATTATAGAAAAATTGAAAAATTTAGGGCATTTTTGAGCATTTCCATTCCAATCGTAAAAAATATATAAAATTATAGAAAAGGGAACAGTTAATTATAAAAATGTTGTTAAAAAGACTTACACAATACACATCAAGCCGTTACAAGTTACAACCACTTTTAAAAATATTATTATCATGGTAGCAAAATAATATTTTTTACTAAGAGATATCTAAAGTGTGTTTCAAAAAAAAGATGTTTCCTAGATATTTGCACTCACCAAAGTAAGTGAAGGTTCAAGGCAGTGTGTAAACTGGAAAGTGTAAGTCAGGGGAAACTTATTGAATGTTTTGTCCTATGACATGGTAAGGTAACAAAAATGGTTATCCTTTGGGAAAAGGGGAGTGGGGGGGGGGGTGTTAAAATTTTTAAATAAAATCATTAAGCTTAAAAAACTTCTCTTTTAACTTGTGAACCCTTTTTGTTAAATGAGTATTTTTGGTTTAGTCTCTGAATAGATGGATAAAGATCTGATAAGACTGTAAATAGTTCAACTGTCACAATAAATACAACAATTGATCTAGACAAACTTGAAAAGACAAGAAAAATTTGATCACTGTGATCATCTGCTCGAACTGATGATCAATAATCATGCTAAATTTGATCAACTAGAATTGTAAGAAGAAATAATCGATTAGAGGAACAAATTAGCAGTGTAACTTTTAATATTTGATAACTAATATATGTTTGATTAATTAGAAGAAATATGCTGACAATTGAAGTGACTAGATCTAGAACTGGATGCAAAGGATGAATTAAATTTAATAATTGACTAGAATAAACTTTGTCCAAGTGTTTAACAGTGAACCGGTATTAAGGGGGACGACATTACACAGGTTTAAATTTAATTAATTCAGCTGAGACTGTGGGGACCCTTGTTCAAGATCCACACAGCCGCTCTTCTACTTATAGATAACTAATGAAAAGGTCGGAAAAATACAGCAATGATGTCACAAATTTAAGGTATGTGCAAAACTTCGTCTGTCATAAAAGACGGGTTCTAATTCTATTCATTATTGACTAATTGTCTTTGGTTAAAAGGTAGTTGACATCTTGACATTTAAATGTCGTCTTTGCTTCAGCACCAGCGGAAGGGAACAGCACGCGGCCTGTCTGCGCCCTCCTTAACCAGTGGTTTATGAAACTCACGACCTGGTCGGCTGTGAATAGAGGCCCAGCATTGCTCACAGTAATACTAAAAAAAATTATGTTAATTTCACAAGAAGCCAGTATTTGTGATTTAAAATGAGGGGGGGGGGGGTTGTGACAAATCATTTCGGAAAACATTGCCATGAACAACTAAGAACAGAATGCTTTATATTTCTTTGTTTTAGCAAAAAATGACTCATCTAATAACTATACTAACTATTACAATTGTATTAAACTTTTGAATCTGATTTTTTCCACTTAACTTTTTTTGGACCTCGTTAGATTCGCCTTTTTTTATGACAACAATTTTTAAATTTGGAATTTCGTTATTGAAAAATGCAGACAGGAGAGCTGTTTTCCTTCAAAGAAATCATGGTTGCACAAGAACATTTATGGACCAATTAAAAATAAAAGACACAAATAATTGCCAGATTTTTTTTGTTTATTTCAATAATCTTGTCTTACCTGAAGACACGTCACGTTAGCGCAGAAAAATGGCGCAAACTTTCCTCCACAGCGCGCTCCTTGGCATTCATCGCACAGCTGATCATCAAGCACATACGGCTTAACCTCAACCTGAACAAATTTGCTATAATCTCTTAAACCTGTTTTTAGGCGTTTGATTTTTCTGGACACTCCAAAGGCTCTTCACAATCTTCACAAATGGAAGATTTAACAAAGCTTGAATTAAAACACATGTTGATCTTTACCCTTGCACAAGTTACAACTTAAATATCAGGAAAAAACTAAGTCCAAAAACAGGTAAAGTTGAAAATTAGGATTAGTACTGCCCGTGCCCTTTTTTCAAAATCCCTGAACAATCCCTTTAAAAAACTTACCCTCTTGTCAATTTCTCCATGTTGAAGTTGAACAAATCTAGCAGATATTGCTGCAATATAACTCTGCTGATTGCTGAAAGCAACCCTACCTGCTCCCTACTCAACAAACATTATTCAACAAATTTAGCCTTGAGTTTTGGCTAGAGATAGAGTCAGAGAGACTGAATTAGACTAAGAGTCAAGTAATCTCGGGACCTAGATTTATTACCAACATAATTCTAAAAACATTTTCCTTCCCTAATATAGGGAGGGGGAAATAGTTTATCAAAAGAGGGGGACAGGAGAACAAAATGATTAAAAACAAAGTATACTCAAATTTGGTTTGTTCATTATATAATCTTTTGTTTTTAAGTTTTAAAATAAGAGAATGAATATTTGAATGTTTTTTTCCTTTGGATATTTGAGTTCTGGATCAGTATCTATTCCTGCATAGCAGACTCCACCATACAGACGGTCCATTATCATTGCCAACTCAACTAAATAATATTAATTCATTAATAGATCCATTATCATTGCCAACTCAACTAAATAATATTAATTCATTAATAGATCCTTTATCATTGCCAACTCAACTAAATAATATTAATTCATTAATAGATCCATTATCATTGCCAACTCAACTAAATAATATTAATTCATTAATAGATCCTTTATCATTGCCAACTCAACTAAATAATATTAATTCATTAATAGATCCATATCATTGCCAGCTCAACTAAATAATATTAATTCATTAATAGATCCATTATCATTGCCAGCTCAACTAAATAATATCAATTCATTAATAGATCCATTATCATTGCCAACTCAACTAAATAATATTAATTCTTTAATAGATCCATTATCATTGCCAGCTCAACTAAATAATATCAATTTGTTAATAAATCCATTATCATTGCCAGCTCAACTAAATAATATTAATTCATTAATAGATCCATTATCATTGCCAGCTCAACTAAATACTATTAATTCTTTAATAGATCCATTATCATTGCCAGCCCAAATAAATAATAGGTATTTCAAGTAATAGGTATTTCAAGCTTGGATCTTATTTATATTTTAATTTGACTAAGATTCCAGGTATAAGGACAACCGTGATTTATCATCAATAACTTGAAATTTGGATAAATTTCTTGTATATCTCCATCAATTTTAAATGCATGCAACATTAAAAATTTTTTTAAAAAGTTGCCTTTGCTGATGGCTTGAATACTAGAATGCAATTAGTTTGTGGCCTAATGAAGAAATTCCGCTTTGATCAAACAATTTAGTTTTTTAGGGACATCTTGAATTTCTTTTACTAAAATTGTACTGCAGATTCTGGGATAAATAAAAACAAACTCAGAAACTGCAGTACATTAGGATGGTGGATAAATTACCTGCTTTAAGGGGTCTAGGGACCCCTCCCACAAATACTGTTTTCCTAGGGTCTAGGGGCAAACTAGCGTCCAATACAAAATCAGCATCAGACAGTTTCCAGGGTCGGATCTGAACCGGTTTATCCTGAAATATAACAACATGATAGATATAAAGAAAATTAAAATAGAAAAGCATAACAACATGATAGAAATAGAATACATCATTATATAAATATACCACAAGATAGAAATACAGTGCTTCATGATATAAATATACCACAAGATAGAAATACAGTACTTCCTGTTATAAATATACCACAAGATAGATATACAAAATAACATGATAGAAATATTTTACAACATTATCCAAATACAGAACTTCTAGATAGAAATAGGACAACATAAAAAAATAACAATATGATTGAAACAAACAATACCATAATAGAAACAAACAGTTTTATGATAGAAAAAAACAATATCATGATAGAAACAAACAATATCCTGATAGAAACAAACAATATCATGATAGAAACAAACAATATCATGATAGAAACAAACAATATCATGATAGAAACAAACAATATCCTGATAGAAACAAACAATATATCCTGACAGAAACAAACAATCTCATGAACAAACAATATTCTGATAGAAACAAACAATATCCAGATAGAAACAAACAATATCCTGATAGAAACAAACAATATCATGATAGAAACAAACAATATTCTGATAGAAACAAACAATATCCTGATAGAAACAAACAATATCCTGATAGAAATAGAAATTCACAAGAACATGATGAGAAAAATAACATAAGAAAGAAATAAAAAAATGAGAGAATGTTCGCAACATTATAATAAAAAAACGACAAATGACAGAAATGACTAAAATTATTTTATATTCTTCTTTACCTTGATGGTGGGAGAAGAAACACAAAGATAAAGTTTATCCTCATCTTGGATACACTGCTCTATAAGTTGTTGTACAGAACCCTCATCCTGTACATAATTTCAGTAAATATATTTATGTACAGTATTAACACTGCTCTATTAGATGTTGTACAGACCCCTCATCCTGTACATAAGATTATAAATATAATTATGTACAGTGTTTACACTGCTCTATTAGTTGTTGTACAGACCCCTAATCCTGTACATAAGTTCAGTAAATATATTTATGTACAGTATTCACACTGCTCTATTAGATGTTGTACAGACCCCTCATCCTGTACATAAGATTATAAATATAATTATGTAAGTCTTTACACTGCTCTATTAGTTGTTGTACAGACCCCTTAACCTGTAAATAAGTTCAGTAAATATATTTATGTTCAGTATTCACACTGCTCTATTAGACGTTGTACAGACCCCTCATCCTGTACACAAGATTATAAATATAATTATGTACAGTATTCACACTGCTCTATTAGATGTTGTACAGACTCCTCATCATGTACATTATAAATATAGTTATGTACAGTGTTTCCACTGTTCTACAATAGTTGTTGTACAGACCCCTCAACCTGTACATAAGATTATAAATATATTCATGTACAGTATTTACATTTGAAAAATAGAAAATCCTATTAGTTGTCGCTAGTACTATTTTTTGCATTTTTTTGCGCAGTTGTTCTAATGTAAGTAAGTAAGTAATGCAAGCAATGTAAGTGTGTATTTGTGTTTGTTTTGTAATGTTTGTACAGCTTGGGAGCTTTAGATTTATTTTTATAAAACAAAATCTTTTTCTTTTTTAGAGCTTACTTCTTTCTCACCAATTTTTACCATTATCTTACGTTTTTCTTTTTAAATTTTCTTTATCTTCTTTTGTCTTTTAATATTTTTATTATCTTTTTATTCTTTTAATCTTCTTTATTCTTTTACATTCTTAATTTTTTTTTTACTTTTTTTTTCTTATGTCTATTTCTTATTTTCTTTATTCTGTTATTTACTTTTTTATTCTTTCACGAACCCCTGGACCGATTTGCCTCAAATTTTGACCGAGGAACTTAGCAGAACCTCGGAAGTACTTTTTGCTCGGTTTAAAAGGTCTTATAAATAAGACGAAAACATTGTTTTCAGGCAAAGCTGGGTTTTCAATAAAACAGCATTTTAAACTGTGTAATTGTATAGTTTAGATTTTTATCAGCGGTCAAAACGACTTTTCCATTATAAGTTTAAACAAGTTTTCGTGCTTGCCCCAAACACAAATTTTCTAATACACATATCTTTACTACTGTCTTATAAACTATATTATAAACTATGAATACTTATAAGTTTGGAATATCTAAGGTTTACACGATCTGTTGGCAAAAATATGGGGATTAGAAAATTGTAGTTTGAGGCAGGTGTTCAGTTTCTTTTCGAAAATATTTGAGGGAATATTCTAAAAAAATAGTTGTAATTACCTTCATCTATATCAGGTGGGAGTCCTCCCACAAAAACCTTCCTTGAGAACCTTTCTCCAGGATTAGGTTCATACTGAGGACCCAGAGCAGGATGTGATCTAAACAACGGTTTTATTAATTGTACAGTAGTGTAGTGTAGTGTAGTGTTCAGTACAGTACACAAAGATCAGGACACGATCTGAACAACGGTTTTATTAATTGTACGGTGGGGCAGTGTATTGTACAGTACAATACAGTACACCAAGAGCAGGATGTGATCTAAACAAAGTATTCATTGATCGTACAGAAGTGTAGTGTAGTGTTCAGTACAGTACACACAGAGCAGGATGTGATATAAACAACGGTTTTATTAATTGTACAGTAGTGTAGTGTACAGTACTTAATACAGTACACCCAGAGCAGGATGTGATATAAACAACGGTTTTATTAATTGTACAGTAGTGTAGTGTACAGTACTTAATACAGTACACCAAAAGCAGGATGTGATCTAAACAACGGTTTTATTAATTGTACAGTAGTGTAGTGTAGTGTACAGTACAATACAGTACACCAAGAGCAGTATGTGATCTAAACAACGGTTTTATTAATTCAACTAATTCTTTTATTCTAGCTAATAGTGTACAGTGCACTCTGCTAGGGGACTGTAAATTGTATATCAGTAATGAATACTGAATATGCAGTGTACCGTATTAAGTAAACAGTAGAATGGACCGTGTTTAGTGTAAAGTACAGTACACCATGTTTATTGCACAGTAAAGTACACCGTGTGTATTGTACAGTACAGTGCACCTTGAGTGTAGTTACAGTAGAGCGCACTGTGTGTAGTGTACAGTGCAGAGCACTGTATGTTGTTACAGTATAGAGCACCTTGTGTGGTGTACAGTACAGTGCACCTTTTATAGTGTATAGTACAGTGCACCGTGGTATAGTGTACTGTACAGTGAACCAAGTTTAATGTACAGTACAGTGCACCTTGAGTGTAGTTACAGTACATTGAACTGTGTGTAGTGTACAGTACAGAGCACTGTATGTTGTTACAGTACAAAGCACCTTGTGTAGTGTACAGTACAGTACACCTTGTATAGTGTATAGTACAGTGCACCGTGGTATAGTGTACTGTACAGTGAAACAAGTTTAATGTACAGTACAGTGTGTAGTGTATATCATACAGTGTTTAGTGTACAGTGTACGGTGTACATGATTTATTATGTAATTAAAGTAACCTGGGTGAAGACCTGGAGGAATAGAATCCAGAACTCCCACTTTCACTCATCAGTCCCTCCTCTCCTAATCAATCAATCAATTATTCAATCTTCTCTTCTAATAAATGAATCAATCAAAACCAACTTCTCCTATACAATCAATTAATCAATAATCAATCCATCTTCTCGCATATAATCAGTTAAATAATCTATTCTTCCTCTCCTAAATGAATCAATCAAAACCAACTTCTCCTATACAATCAATTAATCAATAATCAATCCATCTTTAATTAATATATTCTTCCTCTCCTAATCAATCTATTGATCAATCAACTAATCAATTTATTAATAAACTATCAATCCGTCTTCTCCAAACCAACCAATCAATCAATCGATGATCTATCGATCTTCTCCTATTCAATCAGTTTATCAATCTATCCTTCATCTCCTGATCATTCTATCAATAATTAATCAATTAACTAATAAATCCTTCTCATATACAATCAGTTTATCAATCTATCCTTTGCTGATCAATCAATCAATTAGTTAATCAATCAATAATCAATCCTTTCCCTTCCGTACATTTTATTAAACAATTTTCGTCGTTAATTCCATTCTATCTATGTCTACTACTTTTTTAAAGTATATGAATAATATTTACCCTTATGATCTGAGTAGTTTCTATGTCCAACCTCAGGAAGATATTGCTCCATTGAACGCATACTATCCAGGGGGCCATCCATCCGACCACTGTACATATCCTCTCCTCCTTCTAAACATTAATATATATCATACTATCCAGGGGGCCATCCATCCGACCACTGTACATATCCTCTCCTCCTTCTAAACATTAATATATATCATACTATCCAGGGGGCCATCCATCCGACCACTGTACATATCCTCTCCTCCTTCTAAACATTAATATATATCATACTATCCAGGGGGCCATCCATCCGACCACTGTACATATCCTCTCCTCCTTCTAAACATTAATATATATCATACTATCCAGGGGGCCATCCATCCGACCACTGTACATATCCTCTCCTCCTTCTAAACATTAATATATATCATACTATCCAGGGGGCCATCAGGGGCGTACGAGGGGGGGGGCCGCGCCCCCCCGCCCCCCTCTACGCGTGCCCCCCCGAGAGGCTGAGGGGGGGCACCCATGGGGGAGGCTCTTTTAATATTACATCTGCTTGCATTTCCCTTCCTCAGGTCAGGCAGGTCGTTATTTTACCGACTTGGCTTCATGGTTCTATAGTTTAACTGCGGTAATATTTATTAACAACTACTTTACCCCTCTGGTCAAGTAAAATTTGTAATTTCCCGAAAAA
>NW_019396090.1:347171-353376 GCF_000591075.1 Eurytemora carolleeae | reverse complement strand
AATAGATTCAGGGGCGTATTTTGGGGGGGGGGGCTATGGGGGCAAAGCCCCCATGGGCCAGTAAAATCTATTGATTTCATGGGGTTTTCAGGCCCAGACGAGAAAATTTAAGCCCCCTGGAAAAATTTCTGAATACACCCCTGAATAGATTGATATGAAATTTAAGGAGATTCTGCTGAAAAGGGGGTAAAGGGAGGGGGGATTTGAGTCCTTTTTTATGCATTTTGAAGTCAAATTCCTGGAGGCATAATAAATGTATCTTTGATTATTCGTTGATCCACTGAAAAAACAGAAAATGCATGCATAAAATAGAAGTAATGAATTATTATAATGATGATTAGATTGCATGCTTCATGATTTAATCAGCTGTACATATAATTTCGGATCCATAATATATATATATATATATATATATATTTAGTCGATACAGTCTTTAAACGGTATGTATTTTGGTGGTTTAGGAAATTAATTCGATTCTTCAAAGTAGGAAATTGACAAACAAAAAAATTAAAAATCTACGAAATTTTTTTGTGTTATTGTTTTTGATTTATGATGAACGACGAATATGAAATGGTGTAAGAATAAGCAGTATTTATAGATATGTTATGATATCGAACAGTGTGCAGTGTACACAGACCTATTTTACTTAATAAGTTGTTACTTAAGCTACTAGTTAAACTATTTGCTTTTTATTAATACAAGCCTTTTAGGGCGCTTCGCACCCATCTTCTATTTTAGTTGTGAACATGTTCTCTTTGTGTACATCGTAAAACAAAACAAACAAAAAAGTTCGCAGATTTTAACAAACAATTTCATGAAAATCGAATTTTGATGGAGACAAATATTTGAAATTTTGATCATTCATAAACCTTCCCTGGGGCCACGTGAGGTCCCACACAAAATTTGGGCTAACAAGATACAGGGTGACCCAATAAACATGGGCATTAAGTGACGATTTTTGTATCGTTTTCGATCCAGGCGACATTTTTTCATAAACACAATTTTTGCAGTATTCTGCAGTTTAAACATCCAATTTCGTAAACACTAATTCTTGAAATTTTCAAAATGTGGTCTACCATTTGTTTATCTTCAAAACTAACGGAGATATTACAAAATTTGTAAAGATTTCAATTTATTTAATAAATAAAAATTGTCTTAATATCTAAATCTTCGTCAATTTTTATGACCCGGGAAAGATTACTTTATGGGAAAATAATAATTTGTTTCAAAAAATCAGATTTTTGGATCCTCCCGAAAACATTTGATGTTTAAAAACGAATAAAAACGATAAAAAGTTCTTCTACTGATATTCTCACCTATTGTGGTTGCTCTGGCTGGAAACGGATAATTCTTACTACGTGGCTTAGAAGCTCCGCCTCCCTGTTGTCCGCCGTATCCTAGGTTCCCAAAAGGTTTGTTCCGCCCTCCGCCACCTCCCATACAAGGTGGACGCCTGGCCTGTCCAGGAGGCTGTCCCCAAGAAATTGGAGGTGGAGTCATTGAAATCGGAGGCGGAGCAGGAGGTGGGCCTGACCCCGACCAACTGGGGCTGCCCCAACTGGATGCGTATGGTTTATTATTGATAAACTGGGGTTGAGGGGGTGGGCCAGGAGCTGGTGAGGTTTGGTAGTGGGTGGGCCGAGGATAGGTGGGGGCGTGACTGTAACTGTTCCCTGTAATAGGACGCCTAGGTATAGGTTGATGCATCTGCTGATGTGGTTGAATATGTTGAGGAACAAGAAACCCAACTTCTCCAGTATCCCAGCCTCCCATACCTCCCATATTTCCCAATCCTCCCATACCACTCATACCTCCCATACCACCATTTCTGTACTGGTAATCTGGTTGGGATTCTACTGCCTGATACATCTGAAAAAAATCTGTTTACAATCTTATTCTAAAATATGATTTTTACCTTTAAGAATGGTTATGTAGCACCCTAGTGGTTTAGATTTAAGAATGGTTATGTAGCACTCTAGTGGTTTAGCTTTAAGAATGGTTATGTAGCACACTATTGGTTTAGCTTTAAGGATGGTTATGTACCACTCTAGTGGTTTAGATTTAAGAATGGTTATGTAGCACCCTAGTGGTTTAGCTATAAGAATGGTTATGTAGCACCCTAGATGTTTAGCTTTAAGAATGGTTATGTAGCACCCTAGTGGTTTAGCTTTAAGAATGGCTATGTAGCACCCTAGTGGTTTAGCTTTAAGAATAATTATGTAGCACCCTGGTGGTTTAGCTTTAAGAATGGTTATGTAGCACCCTAGTGGTTTAGCTTTAAGAATGGTTATGTAGCACCCTGTTGGTTTAGCTTTAAGAATAGTCATGTAGCACTCTAGATGTTTCGCTTTAAGAATGGTTATGTAGCACTCTAAATTTTTAGCTTTAAGAATGGTTATGTAGCACTATAGATGTTGCCTTAAGAATGGTTATGTAGCACTCTAAATTTTTAGCTTTAAGAATGGTTCAGTAGCAGTGTAGATTTTTAGCTTTAAGAATGGTTAAGTAGCAGTCTAGATTTTTAGCTTTAAGAATGGTTATGTAGCACTATAGATGTTTAGCCTTAAGAAAGGTTATGTAGCACTCTAAATTTTTAGCTTTAAGAATGGTTATGTAGCACTCTAGATGTATAGCTTTAAGAATGGTTATGTAACACTCTAGATTTATAGCTTTAAGAATGGTTATGTAGCACTCTAAATTTTTAGCCTAAAGAATGGTTAAGTAGCACCCTGAATTTTAGTTTCATTTTTCTCAATAATGGGTTCAAACTGAAAAATTAGATTTCAAGGTTTTGATTTATAATTTGAACTGGATACTTCAAGAGTTGATAAGAACATCACTACACTAGAACACAGTGCATGCAAGGGTTACAAGGGGGTAAACAAAAAGAGAACTTTTATAATATAAGTAGTAAAATTCTAGCAAAAACATTTAAAAAATTCTAGTAAATATTTTAGCTGTTAATCTTCGATCAAGCTGCCATTTTTCTTTATAAATCGTGTTTCGGGGATTTTTCTGGTTGAAGTTGCGCATTTACAAAATTAAGATTTGTCGACATTTTTCCTCTTTAACCTTCCACAAAGCTTCCCTGGGGTTATGTGAGTTGCCACAAAAAATTTGGGGTCGATCGGTTCAGCTTTTTTGACGTTTATTTAATACAAACAGAAAGACTAACAAGCAAAGTTTATATATTGCTAAAGAATATATTGTTGATATATTTTAAATGTAACGCAGAGGGGTTAGATGGTTTAAACTGCAGGCAACTACTATCTTACAATTATTACTGTTACCATGGTTAAAAATTAATTTTGCTTTAGACATTATGAAAACATATAAAAAATCATTTAAAATCGATAATATTTGATTAACAAATGAACATTTTTAAACAATTTGAACAACGTTTATTTACTCAATAATGCAATAATGATAGTTGCTACAGAAAAGTTTATGCATTTAGATTCAAATATTTTTGTGTCCTTGCAAACTCTTGAAATTGCATTTCGCCATTTTGTACTTTCTCCGAGATTATTTCGAGGATTATTAACGAATATTTTGTGCAATTTTCAAAAGTTTGACAAAATTAAGACACATTTTACCTGTGCCGGTAGGGCGGGCCTAAAGGCAGATTGCTGGGGATCAGACTGAATAGGGCGTGGTGTAGTATCTCCAGCAGGAAGAGGCGTGGCCGCCTGTCCCGCCCCAGCCCCACTGCTGTCAGAGCTAGCATATCCTGAGCTAAGGTGGGTGGGACATAAGTCTTCCACCTCTCTAGTCTCCTCCTCCCCCGCCTCCTCCTCACCAAGGGGCGTGGCAGGGGTTGGTAGAGGGGGCGTGGTAGTTGAAGGGGCGGGATCAATGGTCTGACTGGTTTCCTGCATGTTTCAGGTTTTATGTTTCCGCTGGCCTATAACAATAGCAATAAATATTTTTAACCAAATTTTTTATAAAAAAACATAAAAAAGTACATTCCATTAAAATCAAATTAAATTAATTTCAATTTAGTTTGAAAAAAATTCAAACTTTTGAACGTTAATAACACAGCAGTGCGTCTTAAAGGGTCTGATCAATAATGTGGAAACTATGGTCTTTTTATGTTAGGTTCAACAGTCTTTAATTCTGATAATTCATATATGTTTCCCTGAAGTAGAAATGCGCATCGCGCAAGTCACTTTTGAGAAAACCCGACCAAAATTAAACAGTCTTAATAATTATAAATATATTGATATCTAGTTTATATTTGATCAGCAAAGTTTTTAAGGGAATCAAGCCATTTCTGCATGAAAGGTCTCTAGATTTCACTCCTTAAAGTTCCTTTAGGTTAAAGAACTATTAAACATTAATTGCAATCCAAACTTCTTGGTCGATATTTCCTAAAACATAATACTAGCTCAGGAATAATCGTATTTTTTAAAATATGANATTATTATTATTATTATTATTATTATTATTATTATTATTATTATTATTATTATTATTATTATTATTATTATTATTATTATTATTATTATTATTATTATTATTATTATTATTATTATTATTATTATTATTATTATTATTATTATTATTATTATTATTATTATTATTATTATTATTATTATTATTATTATTATTATTATTATTATTATTGTTATTATTATTATTACTATTATTATTTTTATTATTATAATTATTATTAATATTATTATTATCAATGAATCCACAATGCACCATGCCTGAATGATGATGAAAAAAATTACCTTCTCTTGATTCACTTCTAGTTTCCCGGGTAAAGTTTACAGACAGCCCATTTTCTGAAAACTTAATTTTTTCTTCAAATTTCAACATTTCTTTTTTTGTTTTATTCAAGGTTAAACCTAGTTTTTACAAAACACCACCACAGAATTGTAATAGACAAACATTTTATTGGTTTCTAACAAATTTGGATTATTTTGATATATTCAGAGCTGAAAACCTTAGAATGGTGGATATCGAGATCAATGCTTGATCTCCTCTTTTTCTTAATCTCCAGATTAAATAAGGCTTGTTCTCCTCTTGTTATTAATCTCCAGATTAATTTACCACTTGGGATTAAGGATATCCCATTCTAAGGTTTTCAGCTATGAGCTGGGAACTTTTGAATGGTGGATATCGGGATTAATGCTTGATTCACTCTTTTTCTAAATCTCAAGATTAAATAATGCTTGTTCTCCTCTTATTATTAATCTCAAATTAATTAACTAATCGGGATTAAGGATATCACAATCTTAAGTTTTCAGCTTTGGTCACTTAACAACATTTAGAATTAAAAAATATCTATGGAATATTATTACAACCATTTCCATCAGGAACTAACTACAAAACTATATAATTACATTTATTTTGTTGCATTTGTTGATATATGAGTGGTATTCAAAGGGTTTGTTTTGGTTGTGTTTCTTGTAGTGTATATGTTTATGTTTTTGACTGGTATTTAAATAACTTGTTCGGGGTGTGTGTGTATGTATGTATGGTATTTAAAGGACTGGTTCTCGTTGTGTGTATTGTGTGTGTATGTGTGTATGGTATTTAAAGGACTGGTTCTGGTTGTGTGTATTGTGTGTGTATGTGTGTATGGTATTTAAAGGACTGGTTCTGGTTGTGTATATTGTGTGTTTATGTGTGTATGGTACTTAAAGAACTGATTCCGGTTGTTTATATTGTGTGTGTATGTGTGTATGGTATTTAAAGGACTGGTTCTAGTTGTGTATATTGTGTGTGTATGTGTGTATGGTATTTAAAGGACTGGTTCTGGTTGTGTGTATTGTGTGTGTGTGGTATTTAAAGGACTGGTTCTGGTTGTGTATATTGTGTGTGTATGTGTGTATGGTATTTAAAGGACTGGTTCTGGTTGTGTGTATTGTGTGTGTATGGTATTGAAAGGACTGGTTCTGGTTGTGTATATTGTGTGTTTATGTGTGTATGGTATTTTAAGAACTGGTTCTGTTTGTTTGAATTGTGTGTGTATGGTATTGAAAGGACTGGTTCGGGGTGTGTTTATTGTGTGTTTATGTGTGTATGGTATTTTAAGGACTGATTCTAGTTGTGTGTATTGTGTGTGTATGGTATTTAAAGGACTGGTTCTGGTTGTGTTTCTTGTGTTTATATGTGTGTATGGTATTTAAAGGACTGGTTCTGGTTGTGTGTATTGTGTGTGTATGGTATTTAAAGGACTGGTTCTGGGTTGTGT
>NW_019396090.1:326472-346813 GCF_000591075.1 Eurytemora carolleeae | reverse complement strand
ATTTATCTCTTTCCTTTCTAACATTTATCTCTTTTCTTTCTAATATTTATCTCTTTTCTTTCTAATATTTATCTCTTTCCTTTCTAACATTTATCTCTTTTCTTTCTAACATTTATCTCTTTTCTTTCTAATATTTATCTCTTTCCTTCCTAATATTCATCTCTTTTCTTTCTAATATTTATCTCTTTCCTTTCTAGTATTTATCTCTTTCCTTTCTGATATTTATCTCTTTCCTTTCTAATATGTATCTCTTTCCTTTCTGATATTTATCTCTTTCCTTTCTAATATTTATCTCTTTCCTTTCTAATATTTATCTCTATTCTTTCTAATGTTTATCTCTTTCCTTTCTAATATTTATCTCTTTCCTTTCTAGTACTTATCTCTTTCCTTTCTAATATGTATCTCTTTCCTTTCTGATATTTATCTTTTTCCTTTCTAATATTTATCTCTTTCCCAGCTAATATATATCTCTTTCCTTTCTGATATTTATCTATTTCCTTTCTAATATTTATCTCTTTCCTTTCTAATATTAATCTCTTTCCTTTCTGATATTTATCTCTTTCCTTTATCTTACTAAATTTTTTAATCTGTACATTTTTCTTTTTTCCTTTTTCATTTTCGATTTTTTGCGCCTTTCTGCAAGTAAACTTGATCCTAGTTTGCCATTAATCCTTTTTCCTTTCTGCTTGCTTTCTCTTTTCTTGCTAATATTTAACCCTTCCTTTCTGTTAGTTCTCATCTTCCTTTCTATGTTCCTTGTTCTCCTTCATTTTGCTTTGTATTTCTCTGTATATAATGTATACGAGAACCAGAAAACTGTATAATAGGAAGACGACATTAAAGTAATATTTAAGTGTATTAAATGTTGTTACAAAGCAAACAGTTTTACTAGTAATTTATAAAATTTCTAATTAAATGAAATGGATCTGTTTAGACTGCATATTTGCTCTGTCTTGTACTCAATGGGCTATTTAAAGTCATAACTTGAGTCTAAAAGTCGTCTTCTTATTCCAAAGTTTTGAAATTATCTTTTTGTTTTTTTTGTTATTGCTCTCTTTTCTTTCTCTAAGAGTATAACTTCCAATATTTTTTTTCATGGTTTAAAAAACATCGTTTTAAACCGAAAACTAATGTTTTCAAAACGATCCTTTTCAAAGAAGTTTCACAATGAGAGAAATGCAAAGCGATTAAAAAAAAAATTGCCTAACTTTACCGACCTAACCCCAAGATGTTTAAATTAAAATTGAAATATTTATTCTTTATGGTTTAAGCACAATACAATTCTAAAATTTGTAAATTTCAAAAATCGATTTTTTAAGAATCAAAAGTAAAAAAAATTTTAATTCCACGGGCAACACCTGTAATAATTTAAATGTAAAGACTTGAAAGTTTAACATATGTGTGCCTAGCATATAATTTGCTTTTAATGGAAAATTTAAATTATTTGGCTGTTTATAGTAAAGAAACAAGCTTAAAGACAAAACTAAAAATCTGACATAAAACTGAATAGATTCATATACAATAGTCTATTAGATCTCTGAAATATACAATAGTCTATTAGATCTCTGAAATATACAATAGTCTATTAGATCTCTGAAATATACAATAGTCTATTAGATCTCTGAAATCCTGTATATTAGCTGAAGTTGACTATTTAGATGTTGCTGTATCAATAACATCTGTTGCTGTATCAACTACAGCTGTTGCTGCATCGGTCACAGCTGTTGCTGTATCAATTACAGTTGTTGCGGTATCAATTACAGCTGCTGCTGCATCGGTCACAGCTGTTGCTGTATCAATTACAGCTGTTGCGGTATCAATTACAGCTGTTGCGGTATCAATTACAGCTGTTGCTGCATTGGTCACAGCTGTTGCTGATTCAGTTACAGCATTAGTTACAACTGCAGTGGCTGATTCTGAAACAGTTGATGTCGCAGCAGTTGATGTTGAAGTAGTAAATGTTGAAGGACTGCACTTGGGACAGAAGTTGTCGGCACAGATTGATCTGAAATTAATTGTAATTTAACAAAACATTTGAGGGGCATGAAGCCAAGAAGAAATTCTGTAGTAAATGCCCTACTCCATAAGAGTCTCTCAGACCAGTATCAATCCAGGTACAACTCAATCCCTCTCATGAGGCTACGAGGCATGAGAGCCAATCAGTTAAAAACTCTTCACTATCAATGTCAACGCGGGCACGATCTCATAAGCTATCAATGTCAAACAGTTCCTTTAAACTTGTGATTACGTCTACATACAGTCCCTTTAAACTAAAATATATTGAAGGTTTAAAACTGAACCTTGGAGAACTTCCATCAAGGCAGACCATAACACAAACAGGTTTCCTTCTCCACCAACCTTAACAATAATATCATAATAATATATTTTTAAATTTATTATTATTACCATCATTATTATTATTATTATTATAATGAATGTACCAGCGGTTTTATAGGTGCAGGATAAAGTTGGATAAGAACTGTCAGCGCATGGTTTTCTAGATAATGAAAAAATAAACAAGATACATGTACATTGTACATGTGCCACGCAAAACCAGTGTACATCCGAGCTGGGCCAACCTTTGCGGTCCTAATTTGGACTATACAGTGTACAGTCTGGACATACATCGGCTAGCTGATACAACTAGGTTGACGCGGTCTGACTTTAGGCTGGTTCTTGGTTGAATTTACATGTACTAAAGTGGCTGCAGGGTTGTGAACTTGTGTGGTGCAGCTCTCAATAATATGGTACATTGTGCAGCTTTCTAATATTGTACTGTTTACCTTGCCATTGTACCATCAGTACATGTGGGTCTAGTTCCATCAGTACAAGGACATAGTGGTGTACTATTATCAGCGCAAGGAGAACCAGCTCTAAAATAGATTTTTAAACATATACGTTTGGGTGTCCTAGTGTTTGTTTGTCCGATCAAAACGCAGGTACCCCATGGACTAATTTGTCTCACATTTTGATTTGGGAACTCGGGTAAGCCTGGGGATGTTGGTTTTCAAATTCTAAGTTGTGTTGGTCTTGTCGGCGGGAGTAACTGTGAGTAATCAGGTCAACCCTGGGTTCCCAAGCTAGAACTTTAAATAAATTATTCGAATTTTGTTATTTTAATAAACGCGACACCTGTGAAACAATTTAAATATCGTCTTTGATATTTGCCAGCTATTTAATAACAAAGGGCGTATCCAAAAAATCCCCCCAAAAAGCACGGATTATTAGTTTTCCAAGATAATGAACTGTTTATATGTAATTCATGCAATTTTTTTGATAAAAATCAAAGATCAGAGGTGCTCATCAGTCTAATCTAAGTTTTCATGTTTAGTGGGACACCCTTTTTTTAGTGTGAACACTCCCTTTAATTTTACCTGAAATAAGTTCTTGTTGCTTCTGATCCGTCCTCGCAAATCTTATTACACCTTTAAATATTACACCTTTATTGACACAACAATTGTTTTTAAAGGGACCGTACGCGAAATTTTAAGTGACCCTAAAATGCAAAGATTGCAATGCCCGATTTAAAACGGTACCAGCTTATAGGTGTTGTCTGATCAAGTATGATTGAATTATATATAAATGATTTTATTTATGAAAACTGATTTTTTTCAATTTTGCGTTCGATACAAAAGTGGCCTGCACATTTTTATTGTAGAAAAACATAAAGGATTTTTCAGAATTAAGCACTTTTAAAACTTTTGAAAAACGACAATATCGTCCACATTATTGATCAGAGAACGATTTCAACCATTGTCATCCTTGTGTATAGGGTCACTTGTAATGACGCTTATAGTCCCTCTAAGCTGAACGATTTTACATTTTTAATCTATTTTATATTTGTGTTCAAAACACTAACTTAATTACAAATTTTTTAACATACAGGGTTACCCAAAAAGTATTAGACTTTAGAAATGGAATCTATTCGGTATTTTAACTTACAATGATGGTTTAATTTATTTTAGATTTATTTCTTAAACCATCTCTAGGCCATATTAACGACTTGTGTGGGAGGTTAATAGTTTATAAACTGTCCAAGAAAAACGACTTCTTATAATCATCGTGTAATACTTTATACCTGTACTGATTGTATCTCATAAAATCTCCATATCTTGGATAACAGTCTTCCAAACCATTCTTCTCTCTACTCTCTTCTGATGCATTACTTTGGCCTCCACTCCTTCCTCCACTTCGACCTCCACTGCGTCCTCCACTTTGACCTCCACTTCGACCTCCATGACCTCCAAGGGCCAAGGCAGCAACTTTGATCAAATAATTGAAATTTGGATTTGGATTTGATTGCACTTTTTTTCCGATCAAATGTTTATTTAAATAAAAACTGTCTGACATGTATTTAAATTTTAATAAAAAAAATTTCCTTCAAACAAATTTTTTACAAGATGAGATATTCAAAATTTTTAATTTAGTTTTGTTTAAAATTTATCGATATGGACAAATCTTCGGTATTTTTTACAAGACAAAATGTCGTTAAATTTTCGTTCGGAAAATACGATTTTTTGTTAAAAATTTAACTTTGGAGCAATTTTTTGATGTTTTTACTGTTAAAATACGTATTCCGAACAGTTTACTGTTAAAATTGTTTATAAATGGTAAAAACACATGTTTGATAAGTTTACCTGCAGAAAATATAATGGCTAAAATGACGAGCTTCATATTTGTTTGAATGACACCTTTAAACTGAATAAAAAAACTACATCGAACTCGTTTTTATCAGTTAACTTAGTACATGAATCAGTGGGGGGGGGGGGCTCATGTCAATGTATAATAATGTCATTCCGGAAATTCTGAGTTTTCTAATAGTTAGATAAGATGAATTGATTACCATATTTACCATTGTTTGTTGAGAGTACTATTCTACAATTTATTCACTATTCACACTTTCCAAGGGTTTTAGCACGATTTTATTTTCTCTACTTGCAAATGTAATCATGAGTCATAGAATTTTAGTCACTTATGAATCTTTTTGTAATTGAGATAATAACGATTTTAATTGGATCAATTTTATCAAAAATTCCAATGATTTGAATATATTTTATTTATCTTAAATCAAATTTGTATAAATAAGTCTCCGTTGTTTAAAGTGGTGACATTGGGTCGACTTTGTGATCTCGTAGCTCCTCCAGGTTGGATTTTACGACTGAAAATATCAACTTTTTCCGGTCAAAAGAAATTTGAACATTTTTAGTTTTTCTTAATTACAAATCAGGTTATTTAAAATTTTGCAAATTTTTAAGCATATTAGAAATGGCATGGTCAAGGGCTTTTCAAAAATTTATATTTTATCATTTTTTGGACAGATTTTGCAAATATTTTTATTGTATAACTGAATTTAGCAAAAAATTCAATTTGCCTTTTTTTGCAAATTCTAAAAGTAGAGCAGAAGAGCTCTCCAATGATGTATCATTTGTCATATTTGGAGATCTATTACATTTAGGGGGGGGGGGGGGCAAATTGCCCCCCCCCCCCAGCATATCCTGATTTTCAAGTAGCCGAGCGTGCATGAGTAGGGTTAAGAGGAGTTTTTGATAAAGATGGAGATAAAAGTTTGATCCTAAGATACAAAAGTTCTAACTTCAGAGCCCGCGATTTAAAAACTTCGACTCGAGCCGTAATTCCTTAACCCCGACTTTAAGATCCAATCTTAAACCCAACTCTGACGAGACAGCTTGTGTCACGTGATTGACAGCTGCGAGATCTTAGGCTCGACTTAAGGAGTTAGGTCCAGTGAAAATAAAAACAGATCTTGGTTGGGAGCTTGAATGCAGCTTGAATCCGAAAGCTCAAGCTGTAAATAAGGCCCAACGACAGCTTAGACCCGAGCCGTATTTTCCCGAATTTTTTAAATCGCTGGCTCAGGATAACTTAAATATTTATAGCTTTTTTTCAAATAGAATTAAATTAAAAAGACGAGAGTATAAATATACTGAGAAAAATGTATTTGATGAAATATTCTGAAAACAATCAAAATTTGCGACAAGTCGGTCAAGAGGTTCATGAGTTATGATTGGACAAACAAACAGACAGACAACTGCAGCCAAACCAAGATTACTACTT
Source organism: Eurytemora carolleeae (assembly GCF_000591075.1). NCBI lineage: Eukaryota > Metazoa > Arthropoda > Copepoda > Calanoida > Temoridae > Eurytemora > Eurytemora carolleeae. The sequence goes on along the minus strand of NW_019396090.1, from coordinate 340,738 downwards.
TACATATATATTGATAACTAGCCTTAGAGGGCGCTTCGAGCCCTTCTTCTAAATTAATTGTGAACATGTTCTCTTTGTGTACATCGTAAAACAAAACAAAAATAATTCGCGGATTTTCACCAAAAATTTCATGGATTTTCAAAATTTTCAAAAATTCAATGAAGATCAAATTTTGATGGAGACAAATATTTGAAATTTTGATCATTCATAAACCTTCCCTGGGGTACCTAGATGTCCCTCAAAAAATTTGGGCCCGATCGGTTCAGCCGTTTTAACGTTTATTGGAGACAAACAAACAGACAGACAAACAAACAGACAGACAAACAAACAGACAGACAAGCCAAATTTATATATAGATTGGTTTTCCTTTCTCTGTTGGTTCGTTTATATTCGGCCATCAAACGTCAAAACGTCTCCAACCAATCAATTTTTTGTAAATCCTCACATGAAATAAAAAAATGTCTCCATGAATATTTTCATAACCAGAAAAAATGCAAAAATGTTTAGTTTTATAATATTGTAAACTGTACAGAGAAAATATGGATGGCATGGAAAACAACATTTAAAAGTTAAGATTAATTAAAAAAAACGGGATAAATGTGAATTAAGCCTAATTTTTACATTTATGTTTATTTCTAAATCTGAATTAGTAAAGTTATTATTCAGCTGTGGTTTACTGTATTAAACTTTGACCAAATTATTTAAAATTCTAATTATGATATATTCAAGGATGATTACCAATTCTAACAATTTCAAGGGATCAATGTATCATCTTTTTTAAGGCTCTCATTGGTATTGTTCAGAATAATTCTTTGAAAATAAATTTTAATTTGGAAAAAATGTTTCATCTGCTAGAATTTATAATTTTTTTGTCCTTGTTTATCAGTTATTAGAATTAAACAAGTCATTAAAATTAGCCAGCGGTAACTAACATAAATAAATTGAATACATTTTTTTATATATGTATTTTTTGGAACTCTACTTTTTCCATTATCTTTTTCCGTTTATTTTTTTTCTTTGATTTTTTCCCACAATGTGAATGATGAATTTATACTAATACTTTATTAAGAAGGATAAGGGTACAAGCTGGAATGATAGAAATACTAAACTAACGATAGATAGATAAATGACTTGATGGGTAGATGAATAGAAAAACAAATAGATAAGTTGAAAAATGGAACAATGTGTTGAGGGAACAGGAGAATGAATCGCCTGAGGAACTGAGACTAGCCAACAATGGAGACTGTTCAGATCCTAAACATAAAAATAATCTTTATAAATGCAAAAACAAAAAAAGTTCGCGGATTTTATAAAAAAATCGTGGATTTTTAAACTTTGATAAAAATCGAATTTTGTTAGAGGTAAATTTTTGTAATGTTCATAAATATGTTCAGATTACAAATATATGAATATTGTTCATAAATATGTTCATATTATAAATATTTTTCATAAATATGTTTACATAATAAATATAAATAGTGATTATTAATATGTTCAGATCTATATTATCTATTTATCTAATAATATGCAATCTATTATCTATATATTGTATGCACTGTATCTATCTATCTAATATATATATAAATATAAGTGAGTTTAGTTCAAATATAGGAGAGAATTCTAATTTAAACCATTCTGTAGTAGAATATGGAATATAGAATATAGAATATAGAATACATAACTTAGATAAGGAGTTAAAAGAAAAATGAAGGAAAATTAAGAACAGATAAAATGGGAAAGTGATGAGAATTGAAAGGAAATAATAAAGGAAAAAAGGTAGAGAAGATGTACCAGGTGGAGGGAAAAGGATAAAAAGAAAAGACAACTATGGGATAAAAAGAAACTTAAGGATGAGAAGAATTAGAAGGAATCAGCGGAAAGAGGGAAAAGGAAAAGAATTTATAAACTTAAAAAAAAATGATTGGGATGGAAAGGAAAAGGAGGACACATGGATGATAAGGAAAAGGAGGAAATGGAAAGAAGAGGAGGTAACGGCGAAGAAAGAGGAAGACGAAGAGGAGAGAAGAAAGACGAGAAGAAGGGGTAAAGAAGAAGTCCTCCTGCAGCTACCAAATAAAATTTCAACTCCCTACCCCCTTCGATCATACTTTTTTAGTTGATCTTCTTTTCTAAATTAAACCCTATCGTCTTAATAACCCCTTAAAAAACGATGAAAGGAGAAATTACCTCCTGGAAAAGAGAAAACTAGTAAAAGTGAAACCAAGAACCAAGAAGTAAGAAAGTAATTTTAAAAACTGTCACCTTCTGATACGAATAGTGAAACCACAGCTGGAGGAGATACATCAGACATACAAGCATATTCTCCTAAACATACAGACATACAAGCATATTCTCCTAAACACATACAGACATACAGACATATTCTCCTAAATATAAAGACATACAAGCATATTCTCCTAAACATACAGAGATTCAGACTTATTCTCCTAAACATACAGACATACAGACATATTCTTCTAAACATAAAGACATACAAGCATATTCTCCTAAAAAAACAGACATACAGGCATATTCTCCTATACATACAGACAAACAGACATATTCTCCTAAACATACAGACATACAGACATATTCTCCTAGACATACAGACATACAAGCATATTCTCCTAATCATACCCATACAGACATAATTAAATACTGACATACAAACACAATCTCTGGATCATAATTATATACGCACATATAATCACAATCTCCTAAATATAATCAAACACTAACAAATAGCCATATTTCTCTCATTTCATATTTCTCCTATTTCATATTTCTCCTATTTCATATTTCTCCTATTTCATATTTCTCCTATTTCATATTTCTCCTATTTCATATTTCTCCCATTTCATATTTTCTAAAGAGTAAAAAACAGCCAAAAATTTTAAAATATTTGTTTGAACAGAACCGAGTTTTTGTAATTGGACAATTAGAAAATTAGAAATAAAAGATCTGTTCAATGTTTCCAGTGCAAATTTAAAGAAAAAGTTTTCTCCATTATCATAACTTTGCCATTTTCATACATATGTAAATACAATGCAGAGAATGAAATCATAAGATTCTATACAGCTCCCCCCATGCCAACTTAAAACATCCTCATTTCAAAACTATAACCCCCCCCTCCGTATTCTACCGTACCTGATAAACTTAGGCGTTAAGCGATATCATAAAAACGATCTATCTGATGTTCCTGTTTCGAGAAATTGATATAAAACTGTGTCAAATTTATACGTAAATTCATATATATGCAATTTTGTATAAAAGTAGATATATTTGATAATAAAATTACATATAGTCCCTATAGTCCGTATTACGTCACCAGAACTGAGATTTTCAGGCTCCTGTGGGAGATTCTCAGACTCCTGTGAGATATCGTCGGTTTCAGATTGGTTGCATATTTATTGAATATGATCTGTTTAATACTACAACTTTTATACAACATTGCATATATACGAATTTTCGAATAAATTTGACACAGTTTTATTTCAATTTCTCGAGACAGAAACATCAGATAGAGATGTCTTTAGATAGATTCTCAGGCTTCAGCCTATACCCCCTTTCATTTTTCCTTTGCAGTTCCTTTAACCTCAGATTTTTTGCAAGATATTTATGAGAATAAATTTGTTCAAAACAATTTCTATAAAATGATTATTATCTAATACATAAAATATATTAATTTGAAGACAAGGACACTGTGAGAAAAGCATTGTGTTAAATAAAAAAGTTTTCTTTACTTCAAACCATTTTTTTGATATTCCTAAAAAAAATTTATTTGATACGCTTTCGCACAAATGATTTCCCTCCAGTGGACTGTGAGCGTAATGTCAAAAAATCTCAATTGTCTAATAAAAATTTAATTATTAATCATTGTTTCTGGTTTCTACTGCAAGAAAACTTATAGGAAATATCAGAATTAAATAAATTTTAAATGGAAAACGACGATATCTTTCACATTATTGATCAGATAAAAACATAGATAATAGAATAAATATTAGAGGGGAATTTAAAGAATCTCTCGGTATGAATTTTTTCAGTCCCTTTCAGCTATCATAACTAATGAACTACTGGATTGATTTGCCTCAAATTTAGACTAGTAAACTCGGTAGACCCACAGGAATGGTATTGGTTAAGAAGGTTAAGTAGATTAGTAAACTCGGTAGAACCACAGGAATGGTATTGGTTAAGAAGGTTAAGTAGGCTGAGTAGGTTGAATTTTAGGGAAAGGCAAAGCTTGGTTCTCAAGTTTAAAACAACTATTATCATCATTATTATTACTTTTATAAGCAATTAATTATTAACGGTGCAAATAATTTAGGATTCCATATAATTCTATTTCTGATCCCAAATTACATTTACATTTACAAGGTACATTTAGGGGCATGACAGTTCACTTTATGTCATTGTGAACTTTGACAAGTTTTTGTGTACATGTACTACGTACTTCAGAAATGTGTACTGTTCTTTGAACTCCCTTTCAGGCTGAAAGGGACTGAAAAAAATCATACCGAGAGATTCTTTAAATTCCCCTATAATATATATTCTTTTTTCTATGGGTTTATTTCTGCCCCTAATATCAATCAATCAACATTTGGGATTGATCAGATGGAATTATATGGACCCCTGGGTACAATTGGTGAATATTAAAGAAGTTACTCGCCAAATTAACAATGGCGCACTTTCTGTAAAGCTAAAATATGGATATATTAGAAAAGATGCTTTAAAAATAAAATAAGCGACCAAATATTAAAGCGACAGTTGACGAAATTTAAAATGATTTTGAATCGATTTGGGCATTAAACTTTGTAAATCTGGGACCACTTGAAATTGAGCTATTGAGAACTTTAAAAATGTGTTAAATTTCAAATATCTAACCAGATATAATGTTGTAAAAAATTAACATTCTTCTTCTGAGTGTAGTTTGTAGTGAAACTGGGATTCAACTGTATTTTCAGGACCTTCCTGTTCTGCACTGTAAACAGTGTCGGGCCACACCATCAAAGTTGAAACCAGGCTGCCATAGTATAGAGACGGGTAGGTACTTGCCTCTCATCACTAAGGCCGGTACATGGGATCGGTCCGGTTCAGATTAAAATTGACCCTAGTCCATTGAGATTACTCAGTATAACCCATGCCAAGTCCATTAGCGCCTGATCCAATCAGGGTTTAGCCATGTGTTTGGTTTCAGAACCATTAGAAATTGCATGGCAGTAACATATATCTCTAGCTCATTATCCAATTAGAGATAAATCCTGACTATTTCATAATTTGGTTTTCTTTAAACATTAATTTTAGATTTTCTATAAAATGATGTTCCAGGNACTTCTATTCTGTTTTTGGTTGACTCCACAAGAGGAGGAAATGAGGAAGATTCTCCATTTTCGGAGGATAAAAGGAGTCCTCCGCTTAAGGAGGGCAAGAGGAAAGTGGAGTAGGTTTTCTTGCTGGGCGACTATAGTGCCATGGGTCCTGGAATAGGGTAAGGTAGTCATACAATTCTAGGGATCCTAGCTTCTGTACGTTGCCTACATCATAACCTGGTACAGGACACAGAGGATAGGGCTCAGAACTGTCTTGGGATAAGGTCTGGTGTAGTTGAGTATACACACCATCGTGATTAGCATTTCTTCGGCGGACTGGGATTTTTCCACCAATATAGTGTTAATCAGTGACGTCACCATGTACCAGTACTGTATCAACCTTTCATCCCTGCGCGAGCCTTGTTGTGACTATCTTTGTACAACATTTTTTTGGGGCAGGCACTCCCTTTTAAACAACCCCTTTTTTACCTGAATCTGCTGGAGTTGCTTGACCCATGAACAGGGTTGAATGTGAGACTCCGGGAAGCTTTTCAACCTCCAGGGATATTCCAGATCTTATCCTGCACAAAACAAAACTAAATATTTTTTTGTTTTTAAAGATTTAGGTAAAATAGGTATTTGGCAAAATGCTGATATATGTTTGCGGGAGAGTTTGCACTTTTTTGATAACTGTGTGTAATAAATGCAAATTTGAAAAGATGATAAATTGAAGGCCGAGGGATGCATTAAAAAGAAGGGTTGAGAAAAATGGAAAAAATAGTTTGAACCATGAAAAAATTTTTGAATAAATTTTATTTTTTTTCTATCCAAAACCTCTCTTACGAGAATTTTATTTTAACGGATTTTATGGATAAAAAACTATCAATCTTTTAACTGTTAGCAAGGTCAAAACCTTTAAAATTAATAAAGATAATGAATGTTTGATTTATCAGCAATACAAAATGTAGAAGTAACTCCCGCTTTTTACAAATTCACGAAATTAATTGAAACTAAATTCTAGGTCTTAATTCTATTTTTCTCTTTAATAAAAAAATTGAAAAAAATGAAAAAAATGTTGTTTTAAGGAAAATATATTTTCCAATAAACCATTAGGAATTCGCGCTCCGGAGGAAGGAAAAATCTTTTAAAAAGCAATATTTGTATCTTTCAAGGAGACTTCCTAAGGGAGTGTTCATAAAATGCCATTTGAATTGAAAGCTACAAAATAATCAGCTACCACACAGGTCTGCCGCTTTAGTATTTGTAAATTGGAGGTACAGGCCAAACTAGGACCGCAAAGGTTGGCCCAGCTCGGATATTCAATATATTGTGCGTGCTACAGCTGTGACATTCTGGTTCACATGAAAAAACCGCGGGGTTTTGAAAATAATCTTAATTTATCTCTTCCAAATGGATTTTTGTAAACAGTCTCTTTTACTTAAAGTTTAGTCCGTGTTATCTAAACTATGTAAAGTTTGGGGAAATTTAACGAATTTAACTTGTTATAGAAGGTGGTTAGAGTAAGGCTAGAGTATTAGTTTAAAGCTTAAGCGCAAACTCTAGATGGACACAAATATAGGTGAAATATCAGGGGGGAACGGCGGGGGGGGGGGCAGCTAGCACGGTACAGTACCTTCTTTTTTATTAGTAAGGTACAATATTATCCCTGGGTGGGACAGTACAGTATCCTCCTGAACCGTAATGTACAGTTCCATCTTTGGTACAGTACTGTACCGTACGGTACAGCCCATTAATTTCACTAGAAGGGTAGGGTATCATTCATTTGGTGTACTGTCCCGTTTTGTCTTATATAGTCTGTATTTGTACTGTACTGCTTGAACTGGTTTGTTGAAGTTCGGCCCGGTACATGAAACTAACTGAAAATTTACTGTGACAGTGTAGCAAATGCCGTACTCTTAAAAGTTTGTCACATACACTGTATCAGTCCAGGTTCAACCAGTCAACGATTCAACTCTAACTGGACAGAATCCACACGGCTACAATCCTGTGACTTCAAAGCCACAACCTGGGCGCAATCTTGTTAGCTATGTGTCAATACGAACACTACCAATTAATTGATCAATGTCTCAAACCTAACACGATCCACACGACTACAATCCTGTGACTTAACAACGCAACAAGGTCGGATGCACATGCACAACTTTAGTAGGTCGGATGCACAACATTAGTAGGTCGGATGCACAACTTTAGTATAAGGTCAGATGCGCAACTTTAGTAGGTCGGATGTACAACTTTTGTAGGTCGGTTGCACAACTTTGGTAGGTAGGATTTTCAAATTTTTAAGAAAATTTTTATAGATATTGAGAGTGAGAGCCCAGACTCTTTCTCACATATCTCTGAGTGAGATTTTGCAATCTTTGGATCAATGTGTGTGTGTCGTGGGCTAATTTTCTTGCTATTAAATTGTCTAAAAAAGTAACCTGGGAGTAAGTACTGTACCATCCTTAGTCCAGTACAAGGAGAGAGGAGGATTCTTTAAACCAGATATTCTACATTCTAAACAAGAAACAGTTAAACCTCCAAACATAAAAAGGAAGCAAAGACGACTTTCATTCCACTCAATACTCTCCGCCCAGGGGGTGGAAATGCACGTTTATTACCTATAGATACATATATATGTATCCGCCCGATGTAACACACTAAATTTTTATCTGATAGATTGATAGATATGAAAAGTAATGTCATGATTATAGTTGCCGGTGTTTATTTAGGTATTTAATTCTACATTCTGAACAAAAATGTTATTTAAAGCTTGAAACACAAAAAAAAACACAAAAGCCGTCTTTAAACTTTATGTGTTAAAGGGTGTCCCATGAAATATGACAGTTTGTGAATAGTTTAAAATGTCTTCATCCATAATTAGTTAAGTTGTTTGATACTAAAGAGAATGATAAAAATATTATATGGCAATCATATTATAGTAAAATTGATTTCAAAGTAAAATAAATTCGAGGAAAAGATGTTTTTTCAACGAAATGAACAGTAAAAAGTCTTTAATATCCAATTCAAAACTCATTCAAAACTATTCACCAACTGTCATGTTTCGTGGGACACCCTGTAACTGGGTTTAAAATGTGCCCAACACAACTTCAGAGAAATAAACCATTCCTTACCACAAAAACAAAATAAAGACACAGCTGTTAAGTTACAGCTTTCTTTGTTTCCATACTTTATCTTCTTTATCATCTTTATCATATTTATGACAAGTATTATGTTAAATAATTCCTTTCAGGCAATCTCTATCAAATTATAATGAACATATATACGCATTTATTTTTAAATGCAGTTGGCAATCTTTTTCAGCGTTTTTATTTATGAAAACAAAAATAAAATCCAGAAAAGTTTAATTAAAATTTTCTACAGTTAAACCCTTAATGAGCCATACATCGAAAGAATTTATCAAATGTCGTCTTGACAATTTTTCAATGGGTTTTATACTATTTTACGTAAATCTCAGTATTTGCGAAAATAAATAAATAGCCATGAACATGCGGGAACAGTTTTAAAGAGCTCCATATAAACATTTAATTAAAATCATTTAATTATAAAACTAAATATCTGCAACATTTCATTATCAGAAAGTAAAGAATACGACATTTAATGAATTCTTTCGATCTATGGCTTATTTTGTAATTGTAAAAAAGTGATTCAGGAATGGTCGCAATAAATGTAATTTTTTAAATTTACGTATAATCACTAAATTTATTCGTAATACATTGATAACCAGAAAACTCTGAAATAGTAAGACGACTTTTAGAATCTAGTTGTTTAAAAAGTCCAATGAGCATGAGAAACAGCAATTGTGCAGTGTAAAAAGACCCATTTCACTGAATTAGTGCTTTAATAATTTATTTTATTTAATTTTTACAATATTTTTAAATATTCATATGATATCAGATGGAAATATTTGAGATTTCTATATTTCTTGTTCTTTATTTTTTTCTTGTTGGTCCATCCTTCAATCATACTTCGGCTAATTTTGAAAATAAAAAGAAAGAATTTTTTTGGATGTCCTTGTATGTATTTGTAACCTTGAAAATACCCAGATATATTAGGTTGTACATTGTCTGTAAATCTAAATGCGCTTGTAAATAGCTACATAAAACTTATATATATTGCAATTAACCTAACATAGCTACGCCTGTAGATAAAATATGTCAAACATGGATTGTGATAAGCTTAACTAAATAACTATTTAACATGATTAGCTTAATTCCGTTGTATATATCGACGTAAAGCTTGTAATTACGATGATTAACTTTAACATAGAACCCCAATTACATTTAGTTGGAATATACTCCCATTAGATTACGGCGAGAGAAGGAATTGTTCCTCATTTAGCGAACAAGTAGATGAAATCATGTCCATGTTTAACTTCTATAGCTCAAAAGATCGTGCCCGTGTTTGGCATTGATGGTTTACAAGATCATGTCTGTGTTTGAAATTGATAGCTCAAGAGATCTTGCTTAAAAGAACTTACCTAATTGAACATTGTCTCCTGAAGTGGTAAAAATGCTGGGAGCTCCGGTAATATAAGAAATCGGAGTACTGAAACAAAATTATTTTTTATAACAAGTTGGGAAATTATTATTTTCATCTTTGAAAAATCTGATTTTACACATAAGTAAAAGAAATTATCCGGTAATATATTGGAAATTATCCGTTAATATATTGGAAATTATCCGGTAATATATTGGAAATTATCCGGTAATATATTAGAAATTATCCGGTAATATATTGGAAATTATTCGGTAATATATTGGAAATTATCTGGTAATATATTGGAAATTATCCGGTAATATATTGGAAATTATCAGGTAATATATTGGAAATTATCTGGTAATATATTGGAAATTATCCTGTAATATATTGGAAATTATCTGGTTTTATATTGGAAATTATCTGGTAATATATTGGAAATTATCCTGTAATATTTTGGAAATTATCCGGTAATATATTGGAAATTATTTGGTAATATATTGGAAATTATCTGGTAATATATTGGAAATTATCCGGTAATATATTGGAAATTCAAAACATTTTTTTCAAAAAGTTGTGAATGAACACATAATTTAACGTGGTTTTGATTTCCATGTAGAATGATTATTAGCAAAATAAAGGGATTGTTAGGCTAATTTTAAGTGTCCCTTCATGTCCAAATGGAAGATATCTTTCATGGGTTATATTCTTGATCATACTTGATAAAACAAGGTTTTTAAGGGTATACCGTTGTAAATCAGGCATTTCAGGAGACAAAAGACTGGGTTTTCGGGATCCCGGCCCATATTCAGAGTAAAAGTCGATAATGAAAACTATAACCAACATTTTATTAAACATGACGAGGACAACAATTCCCAATTTTAAACTTTAAAAAAAAATAAAAATTATAACAGAAGTTCTTTTATATTAAATCTCTTGACCGTTTTCAAGACAATTTAGGTTTTCCATTTTCGAACATATCCTGAATTTGAAACATTGTCGCGTTTTTAAGTATAATCCACAATTCAAAACAAAACTCACTTTCATAACTTACAAAATAAATCACTGAAAACAAAAATTATCTGATGAAGACTAGTTTAACTTCTGAATTATTTCTAGAATATAATTTTCCACATTTTATCTTTTAAACTAGAGAATATGGATGCTTTATTTTCAAGCATTTTAAACAAACAGTTTCACGCATTTCTAGTTAAATCTATATTGTAAGAACAAATGATATTAATATTTTGATTTATATGCTGTAATGATTTTTAAATTATAAAATAACAGTTTGTATTTACTTCCTATTTTGTTTTTTTTTTCCTTTTTAAAAAAGCTTGTTTTTGTTTTAAAAGTGCGTAAATACATAAAAATTGACATTGATATGAAATCCGGTAATTGTCTTAAAACATGTTCTGATATTGCGACATGAGCTGAAATCCGGTATTTGGTTCAAAAAACGGGATATGTTCGAAAATGAAATCAAGAATCATCAAAAACTAATTCTCACACTTTATCATTAGTTTAAAAATTGACATTAATTGGTTCAATATATAGTTTAAGCCATTTTTTTAATAAATATACGGTGTAATTTTGTTCTACTCGCCTTGGATTTAAAGATATATACTCTTGAAAAAGATAACTTTGCAAATTTGGCCCAATTCTAACACTCAGTGTTAGAAATGGGACAAGTCCCCTGCATTGCCATCTTTGCATTGAGGGTAATTTGAAATTACGCGTACAATCCCTTTAAACCTATAAATTAATTCCACATATCTGGTTTGTATTCCATGTAGAATGTTCATTAATGTACTGCGGCCTTAACAACATTATAATCTGTCTTACAAACTGGTAAATATGTTAAAACATGCAAATTTTACCAAATTTGTTCCAGCAAAAAGAAAACGAAGTTATTTAAAAAAATGAAAGAAATGCTGCCTATAATGTGACTCCAGCAAATTTTGTTATTTCAAAATTTTATGAAATATTAACTTCATTATAATGCCCCGGTATTTAAATATTGTAACAAGCTGAATGAACAGTTTTAAAGGAACTGAGTTTTTGTCACAAACTCTACTTTTCTAATCTCTATATCTTTGCTACCCAATGTCGTAGACCTTTGATATATCTGTTAGACCAAATAATCTAAGTTTGAAATATCAAGGGTTTACATCATCAGATTGTAAAGATATAGGGATTAGACAATTTTAGTTGGTGACAAAAACTCAGTCTTTAAATTGAATTATTTAAAATTGGGGTGAAAAAATGCAATATTCTGAGTTTATAATTGGCTCTACACTCTTGGGCACTAAGAGTTTTTTACCATTTTCTCCTTAAATCCGAAACAGATATATTGGTATAATAAATAGCCATTAAAACTGAATTAAATTCGGTATTATTCTATACCCCCCTTTCATTTTTGCTAACACCACCTTTAATAGATTACCTTGGGTTTGCAGAATACACAGGGGAATCCGAGAGAACCTCTCCTGTACTCTCCTGGTACATAATAATATTAAATAATATTATTTAATGATATTTAATTAAGGAACATAGAAATTTTGCTTGGAAAAAAATAATATTTTCGAGGTCACAAAGTTGTGCAAGGTACTTGAAATGAATTTTCTCTGGTTCCTTATGTCCAGAATGAATTATAATGACCATGTAGTAATTTGAATTAATAAATTAATATAGCAAAATATGTAAAAAATAAGAATTGAAAAATTACTAATCATAGGAATATAAATATCAACAAGAATGAGTTTAATGCATTTAGATGAATATAAATGAATATGAAAGGATGAATAAATGAATAAATGAACAAATGAATAAATAAATAAATGAAGAAATGAATAAATGTATAAATGAATAAATGAATAGGTGAAGAAATGAATAAATGAATAAATGCATAAATGAATAAATGAATAAAGAATAAATGAATAAATGAATAAATGAATAAATGCATAAATGAATAAATAAATAAACGAATATATGAATAAATGAATAAATAAATAAATGAATAAATGCATAAATGAATAAATGAATAAAAGAATAAATGAATAAATGAATAAATGCATAAATGAATAAATAAATAAATGAATAAATGAATAAATGAATAAATGAATAAATGAATAAATGTATGAATGAATAAATGAATAATCGAATAAATGAATAAATGAATAAATAAATGAATGAATAAATGAATAAATGAATAAATGAATAAAAGAATAAATGAATAAATGCATAAATGAATAAATAAATAAACGAATAAATGAATAAATGAATAAATAAATAAATGAATAAATGAATAAATGAATGAATGAAATGATGAATAAATGAATAAATGAATAAATGAATAAATGAATAAATGAATGAATGAACATATTCCTGAGTTTAGGTTCAGTATTAAGACTGCAGAAATATTGCCCGGTATCAGACACTTCAGTTTTATTGATTTGCAGGGTCCAATCATCAGCCGTTAAACGTGGTCTAAACAATCAGTTATCAGCCGTTAAACGTGGTCTAAACAATCAGTTAACAGCTGTTAAACGTGGTCTAAACAATTAGTTATCAGCCGTTAAACGTGGTCTAAACAATCAGTTATCAGCCATTTAACGTGGTCTAAACAATCAGTTATCAGCCGTTAAACGTGGTCTAAACAATCACTTATAAGCCGTTAAACGTAGTCTAAGCAATCACTTATCAGCCGTTAAACGTAGTCTAAACAATCAGTTATCAGCCGGTAGAAGTGGCCTAAACAATCAGACTTTATACTTATATGTGGTCTAAAAATTCATTTGTCAGCTGGTAAATGTGGTCTAAACAATCAGTTATCAGCCGTTAAACGTGGTCTACACAATCAGTTATCAGCCGGTATACGTGGTCTAAACAATCAGTTATCAACTTGTATACGTATTCTAAACAATCAGTTATCAGCTCGTATACGTAGTCTAAAAATCAGTGATCAGCTAGTATGCGTGGTCTAAACAATCAGTTATCAGCTTGTATATATGGTCTGAACAATCAGTTATTAGCAGTTTACATATTCTAAAAACCAGGCGAAAATACTGGAAAAAATATTGATAAGAAGAGTGGAACAATTTTTTCTTCAGTTTTATAAGCTTAACCTTAATTGGAATTCAACGGTTGATCTTGATATCCGATAGATTGATACATTTTATAGTTACGGGCGAATAAGATCATCGCATTAAAATCTCTAGACTTCGTGTACAGAGGAAATACAAGTTTAATTATATAGATATGTACAGTATATTTGTATTGTATTAGTATATTAAATTATATCGTAGATCTATGATTTTCTATTCTTTAAGTACTGCACTGCCTAATTTCTTTAGTTTTAACAAGTCATTTTCTTCTTTCAAGTTTACAAAACATTATTGCAGCTGTTGCTGATTTTCAAAATTCATAAAAGTTTCAAACTTAAATATTTCACATTCAAG